>NC_141687.1:1025692765-1025792765 GCF_964263255.1 Lissotriton vulgaris
TTCCAGAGGTTTGTTTGAGGTGAGGCCTATTCAGGTTTCAAAATAAAACAGTACCCAGAAGTGCAGCACTGTATGCATTAACTTTGACACTTACAGAAGCCTCAGTTTCTCCATGTCTACCTCACATTTCTAAATGTATATCATAAGTACAAAAAGTAGAGAATTAATTATACATGTTAAATGGTTTATTTTTGCTGTTCTCAGAATGTATCAAATTTCACTAAAATCAGTGACTTGAAGGTATTCATCATGTAACAGCGGGGAAAAAAAACACAATCAAAATGATTGTGTTTAAAAAACCCATACAACATAAGAAATCAGAATTCAAAACTCCTTAAAATTAACTTACTTTCCATGACGTCGAAGGATGTCCTATGAACAGCTTACACTCTGTTGTGCTATTAATATTTTCAGCCCGCCACTTTCTGAAAGAAAACCTCTATCGTTTCGAAAAATATGTTACATACGATAAAAGACTTCTCACATTCTACCACATGTTTGCACAAGGCCAAATCATGTTAGAGCGATTTACAACTCTTGGAATTCCGTCATTTTTTATTTTCGCAAGTTTCAGAAAGAAAACGTTTAAGATTACTTTCACAATCCTGGACTACTAATATCTTACCCTTCTTGCTCACTCATGTTCTACTTTTCCTATGACACTGATACTGCTTACTATGAAGCAGACTTACTTGCATCAGTTTTATATAGTTGGATTTTTAAAATGACATTATAATCAAAGGTTTTGACCAATAATCTAGACAGCATTGCAGACTTACATTCCCTCTACTCCATGAACCTCTTGAAATTCCTCAGAGCACATCCCGAGATTCTTTCCCTAAAATTTTGGTTTTAAAAACACCAGGTAAGAATTTTTAAGGTCATACGGCAATTTTTTTTTTAAAGTTATAACAGAATCGTTGCAGAATGACCAGCCGTTTCTAGACTTTAAATAAGCTGTGTAATGTCCTGATGTTGTTGAAGGACCGTCATGATATATAATTGCTGCAGTTACAAAAGTCCTTCCTGATATTGACAACTGCGAAGCAACAAAATTTTGTATTAAAGTTGTCAATTTTATTCCATCAGGCCTACATCGTTGGAACATTAAAATGACATACTGGCCATATCTTCGTATAAATAATGTTGACATCATTTCAGATTTACATTGGCTACACTCCATGTTGTGATCAGCTGCTTTTACTAGGTTATTAAAGGACACTGATTTACTGTCTGGCAAAGTTAAATATATAAATCTTTCTGAGTCTACACTAGTAGTACTTGATACCCTACAGTTCTCGCAGTCCTGCTGCCAATGATAAGAAAGTCCAAACAGGTGATCTACATCTACACCCTCATCTTGCAATACATCAAGCATATACATTAAAAACTCCTGACAATCCTGCTGAATATTTTCAGAGAATTCTGTTTGACCTGAACATTCATCTAACAGATAACGAACTTCAGACACACTTTCTACTCTTGTTCTATCAGTGCTACATTTCTCTAACACAGAATTCAACAAACAGCATAAACTTTGTTCCGAATTGATCGCAATCTGTTCTTTTAAAGTCTCTAATGAAAAGACAACATTAACAACTACATTAGCATAGCAGTTGACACCAGAACTGTTTTGAAATTGAAAACCGACAACATCTTCAACAGAATCCATTTTCTTTCTGCTTACAATTTTCGGTTCATCGACTTTTGGGCTTTTTGCTACAACCTCCCTACTATTACTGATATTTCTTCGTTTCCGGCCTACCACACGTTTCTCAAACAAAGGATATTGAGGCAAATGTGGCGCATACTCTCTTCTTAACCTATTGTATTCCTTTACACAATCTAGATCCGCACAAATGTTTGTGACATCACAGTCAATCAAGTACAATCCCGATAAACTTCTAACTCGTGACAATGCCACTTATGCCATACCCTCCTTGAACACAGAACTGCCAATATTCACTAAAGCACTGTCTACACTTAAACCTTGCGATTTATGGATTGTCACCGCAGATGCCAAGCAAACAGGAAACTGCTTACGGCGAACATATAAGTCTTTAACAAGCAAAAACCTAGCAGAGCAACGACCAATTAGCTGTACTTCCTCAATGCCATCAAATTTAATTTTTAAAAATTCAATTCCATCTCTACTTCTGTATTTCTCAAAATCAACAACATTACCCATTGATCCATTTACCAGACCTCTTTCAACATGTAAATTCCTTCTCAAAATGATTCGGCAATTTAAGCACACATTCAAAGTCTTTTCAAAACCCGCAGTTTTAGATATAGTCTTCTCTAATGAATCCAATTTTGATTTCAAATTCTCAGACAAAACAATTGTTGATCCCATATGCTCCATTCTGTCAATAGCTTCCAGTTTCATAATCTCTTGCTTTTCTAAATGCAACATTTTGTTGTTGAAGATGGCACATTCTGCAAGAGTTGGCATCAAACATATTCCGGATTTCTTCTCAGTAATTTTCTGAAAAATATTCTCAGGCACAACGTCTTGTTCTGGATATAAATTTGACAGTAATCATGCTTGTAAGGCTTCTTTCCCATGCTCGGTCACTTTTCCAATTCTAACATCTTGTAGAATATTCTTGTAATCTTCATCCTTCGCCTGACGCATATTTTCATGCAATTCAGCATAATTGAAGTTTAACCATATATTGACGTTGCCAATGCTCCCTAGGCACTTCCTGGTATCTTCATGCGTGAGCATTTTGAACACAGGTTGTCCTTTCACTGGTGTCAGCTGCAGAAGATCTCCGAAAACAATGATGTGTTGGCCACCAAATAACACATCATACTCAGTTTTAAGAACTTCTTGCATTCTCAAATGCACAAAGGCAAGCATGATATTGGAAGCCATGCTTACTTCGTCAATGATAAGAAGTTTCATTTTCCTGAAAACTCTTGAAACTTCACAACAAGCATCTCCAGATAACTTGTGGTATTGTAATTTGTTGTCATGCTCCACTGGCAGCATCAGTAGACGATGCAAAGTAATACCTTTAATGTTATGTGCTGCCAGTCCAGTTGGAGCGGTGACAACACAAGACAGCGATGACTCAGTCCTTTCCTGCAAATAACAAGAAATTGCTTTAATGAGGAAACTTTTTCCAGTTCCCGCTTCTCCACTCACGTACAGTCGGACAGGCTTCAACGACGTACACGAGCACTCTTTCTTCTCACGACTTAATCCATGATCAATTTGCTTGGTAACTTCGTCATATATTTTCCTCTGCTCAACGTTGAGTTGTTTTTCCAAGTCTTCTAAGTTAACCGCATCCTCCTGAGCATGTGCCATGGCTCTTTCAACTTCATTCATAGCAGTGGCAGCTTCATTTTCGATAACAGGTCCTCCTAGTGGATCCTGACTCAATGAAACAGAACTCTGACTGTCCTGAGAACTGTCTCTGGCAATCTCGGCTGCAATCGTTGCTTCCTGCTCAATTTCCAAAGTCAACATTTCTTGATATTTGGGAAAAGCAGGACATTCTATGGTCTCCTTGGCGGCAGTGAAAGAGTCTTCGTAACAGAGGAAATGTCCAAGCAGTTCCTCTTCTGCACGCCAAGGCTTGAAAAGTTGCAAAAGTGCTAAATAGAAAAACTCCTTTTTTTCTGGAGATTCGCCACTCCATTTTCGATGGTTTACCAAGTGGCATTTTCTTTGCTTGACCAGACATCCCTCACTTCCAATTACAGCATACACTCCTTTCTCAATATCTTCTTTGATGTTCCTCTTGAATATGTAATTTTGTAGAACCTCATACAAACAAACATTCTCAAGGTGACTACTTCGATTTGGATAATATGTATCCAACATGTTGGTCTTCAAAATGTCGGTACTGTTTGGCTCCTTTTCCGCCAAATACTCAATTTCCCGCACAGGTTTTAGAACTCGATTACGCGTTGCAGCAAGACCAAGACTCGCCCAAACGATACTCCTGGATTTGGCATAGAGACTTGCTGAAGACAACCAGTCAGAACATTCGTAAGCTCCGATTTCTCGATGCGACAACATCTTCAGACTGAAACTGTACAACTTCTTGCTGAGGCTCTTTTCATGGGAAATGTCCTCCCACATATCCTTCAATTCTGTCTTTTCTTTTTTGGTGATGTAAGATGTCACATACCGAGCCACAGCCATACAGTTGTCAGCCACAAACTGTATATCCATGTTAGCATTCCACATGGACAAAATCACTGGGTTGTAGTCGTTGATGTACTTGGACTCTTCGTTCCTTTTCAAATTGTATGTATTTTTGGGTGATTTCCTCATCACATTATGTCGCAGAGAAGACATCAAACTGTTTACTCTTCCTTTAGAAATCACCGGTCGTGGAAAGTTGAAACGACATTTGGTGTAGAACTTGTCCTTGTTTCTGAATTTACGACGACAGTACTTTCCACAACGATGGCTTTGGAAACATAGAACTTGTTCTCTTAGGCTTTTCTTCTCCTTTCCGTTTGGAACAGCACACGTAGAATACTGTTCTATGAAACTCATCACTAAGTCATCCGGATCTGTTCCAAATTTAGGTGCATCCTTGATCCACAGCAGCATATGTATATGAGGAGCACCTCTTGCTTGGTACTCCTTTCTCCAGAAGAAATCCAACACCTCCCAAAGAGGTGGATTCTTCTTATTCATGATGAAAGACATCATAGCTTCAAATCTATGATTGAAGTACCTGCATACATTGACTGGATCCAAAGAGCACAGTTCTCCGGGTGTCTTGAATTCGATGTTTTCAATGTTTCTATTTGCCTCTCGTAGAAATTCAAGTAAGTCTTCCCAGCCATACTCGGCACAGCTCAGAGTGAGGAACCATGTCGGAGTTCCTAAGTTCCTCAGCATACATTTTAAATCACCATGACGACGGTACCAGTACTCATTAGTACCACGCTGACACGCCATGAGATTAATTAGGTGAGAATCCAAAATACTGTCTTGGACATTGACTTTATCCATAAAGTCACTTGCCGAGATGTTTCGCATCTGTATACCACTTTTCAAGATGTGGTTCACTGCATATGACAGTCCAGACAGATCGCTTTCAAACAGGAGATGAAACAAATAGGGAATGCATTGTCGAAACCTGGCATCTTCTGCGTACAATCGTAAAGTCCGGTATTCAGAAGCAGGAATTTGATGAGGTCGGTCATCATATCTTCCTCCTTGACCTGTTGGAAATAGCTGTGGGAAACACCGAGCTTCCAAACTTTCCTCCCAAACACTAATGGGACTCCCTTTGGCTTGTTTCATTTGAAACAACTCAATAGCATTCCCCATGACTTCCTTGGAATGCAAAGGATGAACACTATAATGTTCATATATTTCTTCACTTTTAGAGGCTTCTACTTTCTCAATTTGGCCAGCACACAAATCGCTATCCTCTTCATCACTTACTTCCTCTTCTGCAACATATACATTCTTATAGTACTTATTATTTTTTTTCAAATACAATGTTGCCTTTTTGACTTTCCTAACATCCACTAAATCTTGCCATATTTTCTTATTCTTTGTCGGAACCCCATTAACTAAGATAACCAGAGGTTCCTCTTCCACTTTTTCTACTCCAATTGTGTTAATGTTTTTGTTCAAATCTAGAGGCAAATAAACAACTCTTCCCTTTAATCCTCTCTGTAAATCTGATGGAGGCAACTTCCCTGTCTTTGGCTCCATTCCTACAATAGCCTGAAAGGGATGGATACTTTGAATCAAAATAGATTCATAAGTATTTAAATCCTTCAATTCAGAAGGAATCTCAACCAATTCCAGATTATTATGAACCGCCCTAGCAGGCATCTGGTTTTGGTTTAATTTGTTACAACAATAAGTACATATGGCTGAGATACCCGCCACCCCCTCTCAACACAATCCCCAAGAATGGGAATACGGAAACAGTTCTGAACTTTTGGAAGGCGGGAGGGAGTTACCCTCCCGGCCGTATTTATTAAAATATGAAACAAAATTAAAACATTAAAATAACAGTTTCATATCATGTACAATTTCATTTCCACATTACGATGTTTTGGCTGACCTTAACACATTTCTAATACAAAGGTTCTCCTAGCCGATACTAACATCCTACAAATGCATTTTCAAATTGAAATTGTACATCCTAACGTTAAGGGCCAACGGCAAGGTCGTAACCGGTGTCAGATCCCTAAACCAGAACTCCCCCCTCACTTGTGAGGGGCGGCCGCACAGAGGACTGCACCTCATGTGCACATACCAATTTCCCTTGTCTTGACGGGGGCCCCAATTAACTCGACGCCATCTTAATGGTCGTCCGAGGACTCGTGTGAGGTGTCTAGAAGGTAGCGTAGACCCCCCTCCCCACCCCACACAACTTACCACATCTGCCGTCGCAGATGTCCTGGCCCCGGGAAATTCCCAGGAGGGGCCCGTAGCCCCTCCTATCCAGGGAGGGGCCTTGACCCCCTTCCCTTTCCTTTCGGCGTCCCATCCTTAGAAGGGACCGCCTCCCCGTTGAGGGGCCAATGGCCACCTCCCCCCGGGCGCTCCCATCCGTAATGGGTGACGCCCCCCCTAGGGATCTTCCAATTACTGCTCACCGATCATGACCTTACCGCCCGACCAAATAATAAATACGACAAACTAATTAAAAGAGGCTAATTACTAAAGAGGAGAAAGACAAAAAGATATTCAAAGTATGAACTGTCTAAGACATCACTGATCAACTCTGGTGCGAATACTTTTATTCAATAAAGCATACCGTAAAGAATTATCCACTTCATTGCATACTGAATCACAACTTTATTCAGAACAACCTGTAAGAAAAATTAATTACCACGTCAAATGACTTTATTTCAAAAAAACAACTTGCTGTCCTCAGGGGCTGGTGGGTGGGTCAAAATTGGCTCTTCGTTCCGTCTCGAGCTCACGTGCAGCGGGGAGGTGCAGCTTCAGAGCACAGGAACAAGAGGATGCTTCCTTGGCTTGTCGCTCCTTTTTTCCTTCTTCGGGCGGGCGTAAACCCGCCTCCACCCGCCTCCGGGGGCGTGGCTGGCGGCTTCAGTGTCTAGGACAACCCACTCTTGGGCGGGAAAAAGCGCGCCCCGGCTACGCCGCTTTGGGCATACCAGCCGAGACTCGCCTCCCGCCCAAGATGGCTTCCCGGGGGGATCGGGGTACTCCACCATACGTTCGGGGGGACCGAGTGGTCGCCCCTTTCCATATGGCTGAGATACCCGCCACCCCCTCTCAACACAATCCCCAAGAATGGGAATACGGAAACAGTTCTGAACTTTTGGAAGGCAGGAGGGAGTTACCCTCCCGGCCGTATTTATTAAAATATGAAACAAAATTAAAACATTAAAATAACAGTTTCATATCATGTACAATTTTATTTCCACATTACGATGTTTTGGCTGACCTTAACACATTTCTAATACAAAGGTTCTCCTAGCCGATACTAACATCCTACAAATGCATTTTCAAATTGAAATTGTACATCCTAACGTTAAGGGCCAACGGCAAGGTCGTAACCGGTGTCAGATCCCTAAACCAGAACTCCCCCCTCACTTGTGAGGGGCGGCCGCACAGAGGACTGCACCTCATGTGCACATACCAATTTCCCTTGTCTTGACGGGGGCCCCAATTAACTCGACGCCATCTTAATGGTCGTCCGAGGACTCGTGTGAGGTGTCTAGAAGGTAGCGTAGACCCCCCTCCCCACCCCACACAACTTGCCACATCTGCCGTCGCAGATGTCCTGGCCCCGGGAAATTCCCAGGAGGGGCCCGTAGCCCCTCCTATCCAGGGAGGGGCCTTGACCGCCTTCCCTTTCCTTTCGGCGTCCCATCCTTAGAAGGGACCGCCTCCCCGTTGAGGGGCCAATGGCCACCTCCCCCCGGGCGCTCCCATCCGTAATGGGTGACGCCCCCCCTAGGGATCTTCCAATTACTGCTCACCGATCATGACCTTACCGCCACAGGCCGGATAGTTGACCGGCTATCCGGACCCCCCACAAAACTCCTACCTAAAGGTCATGCTGTAAACTCTTTAACCAGGCTACGAGGTCTCCTATGAGTAAAGCATTCCCCACCCGGGACAAATGGACCCCATCTTCTAGATACATATGGTCCCCCCTGATACACCCATGAGGAATCGAATGCAATGTACTTGTACGGAACAGTCTACCAAGCTTGTTATTTACCTTCTTCACAGAATGATTTATAGCAGACACTGAATTAGCCCCCCGCCACACCTTTCGTGGAATCATAAGGGACCATGCAATTGTGCACCCTGGAACCCTTCTCGCCAACCAACTTACTGTGGATAGTATCGCCTCGAGAAGTAGTCGTCTACCAGTGGTCACCAAATCATTGCCCCCAAGATGCACTATGATTATAGATGGCGGTGACCTTGTCTGCCCTAACAAACCCTCCAAAAAAGTTTGAAACTGGTCAATACAGAGCCCGCCCCTTTCGTAGAAGGTCACCCTGTACCCGTATTCCCCAGCCATGTGAATCATGTCACCTGCTTTGAATACGTCCGCGGCACGCCTCACGTATGAGTGGCCCACGACCCACACCAATTTTTCCTCAGCCGGTGATCTTTGACCGCTGGTTCCCAGGTGTCGGGTCGACTGCACAGTCCGCCCCGCCTCGTAAGCTTGCGAAACTGTAAACCAAACAAAAACAAGAAGCGTGAGTACATGATATCAGCTTCACAACATGTGCAACCGCACATACCTTTTGTAACAATTCCAGGACCAACGCCCCAACTGTTTCACCTTTTCCACACTCAGACCCCTGGCTGTAGCCTCTGTAGCAGCCCCTATCCGGAAGGAATGGGTCCCAAACTCGCCCGGGTTCAAGCCCGCGGCCGAAATTGCCATTGCAAGCACCCGCTGGAACTGAAACCTCGTCAGTGGGGTGGCATCAGCGTGTCTCAGCAAGGTCCCCCCCCATGATGCCGCCCTCTGCGCCACATATTCCTCAACGCATACTACAGGGCACATGGGAGATCCGGGAATCCGCTGGACTACTACACTGTCCCCGATCGCACCCTGATCAGTCTTGGACCTGGCAAACGAGACAATCATCGTCTCCCCCTTAACTTGAATGTGCTCTCGGCACAGTCCCCCCTCGTATCCTGCTTGTTCTTCGCCACCAGTTCGCTTACCCGCATAGCCCCATGGAATGCTAATGCAAAAGCGGCCCGGAATAACACTGTTTCTGACTGGGATGAACATGTCGCAGGGAGTACGGACAGTAACAGGGCCAACCTTTCCAGACCTATCGGGTGCCTTTCATCTACTCTGCGACCCTCAAGGCGTTGCCACCCACGCAGCGCTTTCTGTACTACAAAAGACGCTGTAGGGTCCTGGATACCATGAGCCCGTGCCATAAAGGAAATGGCGGCCCGATGCCTCTGGGCCGTGGCTACCGATTTGCCTGCCTGATGTAATGACAGCAAAAACTTTAAGACATACTCTTCCTGGCACCAAAGCTCCCCCCTAGCAGAACCCAAAAAGGACCAATAGGAACGGAACGCCCCTTCATATGCCTTCCTTGTCCTGGGTGCTAAACTCTCTCCCACGAGGTTTTGTAGTTCGGGGCACCGAGAGACCAGAGAGCTTCGGGAAATGGTGCCGCCACCGGGTCCGCTGTGGGCAGAAAACCCCAGAAGGCCTGCATACGGAAACGAGAAAGCGCATCAGCAGCCTGATTCAGCACCCCTGGAACATGTCTTGCCCTAAAGAGCACGTTCAATTGCATACATAGTAAGACAATTTCCTTGAGCAATCTCAGAATCCATTTGCATCGTGCTGCTTGACTATTGATACACTCAACCACGGTCATGTTATCAGACCAGAACACCACAGAGTGATCCCGAAACCCCTCAGGCCATGTTTTCAAGGCCACCAGAATAGGGAACAGTTCGAGAAAAGCGATGTTACTTGTAAGCCCACACTCGTGCCACCATGACGGCCACGTTTGAGCTGACCAGTGATTACCAAATATGGCGCCAAAGCCTATACTCCCCGTCGAATCTGTCCACAACCCCAACTCCTCGGAGGACACCGCCGGCTTGTTCCAGACAACCCGACCATTGAAATCCGCCAGGAATGCCAACCAAATGCGCATGTCCTGGCGAATCTCTGCCGAGAGCCTTGTGCGGTGGTGCCCCT
Source organism: Lissotriton vulgaris (assembly GCF_964263255.1). NCBI lineage: Eukaryota > Metazoa > Chordata > Amphibia > Caudata > Salamandridae > Lissotriton > Lissotriton vulgaris. Next base: position 1,025,702,947 of record NC_141687.1, read on the forward strand.
CTTTAAGACCGACCATGGCTTGTGCAATCGAGTGGGAAAAAGGGCGGGCCATTGGCATCACTCTAAGGGCAAAATTCAATTGACCCACAGTCTGCTGCAATTGATGCAAATTTACCTTAGTCTCCCTAATACATGTTTCAAGCGAGGCCCTGAATTTCCTTACCTTTTCTCTGGGCAACCGGAAGCAACCCTCTTCGGAATCGAGCTCTATTCCAAGAAACTCGAGTGAAGTAGATGGCCCCACAGTCTTACCTGGCGCCAATGGCACACCAAACTGACTCATCAGACCACAAAATTCTTTTAAAGCCTGTGCACATTCTGGGTCCCGGCTGCCCCCAGGAACAGAAAATCGTCAAGATAATGCATAACATGCTGAAACCCCGTCATTCTTGTGAATGCCCATTGCAGAAAACAACTGAATTTCTCAAAATAAGCACAAGATATGGAGCATCCCATTGGCATACATTTATCCATGTAATAGCGTCCCTGAAACATGAAACCAAGGAGACGCTGATCATCTGGGTCTACCGGGAGCAACCGGAACGCTGACTCGATGTCTGATTTGGCCATCAGCGCTCCGGGCCCCAGGCGATTCAACATGGCGACGGCATCATCGAAAGATGCGTACCGCACCGAACAAACTTCCGGGTCTATCGCATCGTTCACCGAAAGACCTCTCGGGGCTGACAAGTTATGTATCAATCTAAACTCACCCGGGTCCTTCTTGGGGACCACTCCCAAGGGTGAACAAACAAAATTAACAACTGGTGGTATGTCAAATGGTCCAGCAACCCGACCCCGGGTCACCTCCTTCCCAATCTTTGCTTGTACCACTGCCGTATTCTGCAGGACCGACAGTTGGTTCCTACAATGTGCTTTACCCTGAAAATTCCCCACCGGGATGCGGAAACCATACGAAAAACCGTCTCGCAACACCCCAGCGGAGACATGATCCGGGTATTCATTGAGCCAAGGAATCATTGCCATGGTATCAACCGGGGTAGGTAAAGGCGCCCCTCGGACTATTTCAGACCTGTTTGGCGCTTCCCATACTTCCGTTATCACCCGTTTTGGCTCTGCACATGGTCTCGGGATGCGAGGACTGTCCACACCCCCCACATTCGTGCCTAAACTTGCATGACCCCTGGGGCCTTGTACACTTTCCCCTGTTAAAATTCCAGCAGACCCCTTTTCTACCTGTATTGCCATTCGACCTTGAATGGTGCTCGTTACTTGAACCCGCCCGAAAGGGCGCCCCAGATGAGTGGCGGGAAAACTCGCCCCGTTCCCCCCCAACAATGGCGCCTTTGTCATGCCTGATTTCTCCATTTTTTGCCAGGAAATGGAGTCGTAACAATCCCACGTCAGAGATGTGTCGAACTCCTTGGTCTTACGAAAAATATTATCATAACAAAACCATTGATTGCCCTCATATGTCTGAGAAAACTCCATAATACGTGTCTGGTACACGGGTAACTCGGCCAACAGTTCAGGCCTCCGTTCCCCCATAATTGCAGTGAATATCCCAAATGCTCTGCCCCAATTACCTATCGTCTCATCAACTCTGAAAGCGGCCATCTTGGCGCGCCAAACACTCGGGTGCAGAAACTCTTTTTGAACTTTCACATGCTCAATCTCGTAATGATCAGTTAATAAAGAAAACATGTTTATATATTTCTCAGCCCATATCCTCTCCTTGATTTCCATCGGAATATGCTGAGCCACTTTCTCCCTTCCCGAGGGTACTGACCCCTCCCCCGCAATCGGCAGTAGCTGCTTACCTGAACCGGAAGCTGTAACCGTAGTCGCTGCCGAACTCATGCCCGCTGCGGGTTGTCCCACTGGAGCCTGCGGGGGAACAAAAGGACATGGTGCCTTTGCAGCCTCTCTTGATTGCCGCAACTGCCTCATTACTGCCCTGGCGTCATCTGCCGTAGCCCCCTCACTCTCTTTCCCCAACCATGCTGCCAGCTGTGCAGCCAACTCGGGAGGCATATCCTCCCCGTTCACAGGGGTGACTACAACGGGAATTGGTTGCCCCTCCTTCGGGACCGGTATCGGCGCCTCAGTCGGTGTATCAGGGTGCGCCAGCGGCGTCTCGGGAACCGGGGCCTCTCCCCCAGTTGCTCCCTTCTTGGCCCTACTACTTCTCCCGTTAGGGACTACTCCCGGCAATGCTGGTCCGACGACTCGCTTAGGGCCCCCTACACCGTTCATTGCCGCCATCTGTTTCTTCATCTCGGCCATGTCTTTTACGAGCATGCGGAGCATCTGATCGGTTCCGACCCGCTTTCCGGCCTTCTTGCCCGGCATTGTCCAACGCTGATTCTCTGAAAGAACAAAGACAAGAATTAAAACGCTCAAAATTGGCTCTTCGATCCGTCTCGAGCTCATGTGCAGCGGGGAGGTGCAGCTTCAGAGCACAGGAACAAGAGGATGCTTCCTTGGCTTGTCGCTCCTTTTATCCTTCTTCGGGCGGGCGTAAACCCGCCTCCACCCGCCTCCGGGGGCGTGGCTGGCGGCTTCAGTGTCTAGGACAACCCACTCTTGGGCGGGAAAAAGCGCGCCCCGGCTACGCCGCTTTGGGCATACCAGCCGAGACTCGCCTCCCCCCCAAGATGGCTTCCCGGGGGGATCGGGGAACTCCACCATACGTTCGGGGGGACCGAGTGGTCGCCCCTTTCCACATACGGTGGTCCGATCCCAAATCAAAACAATTTTCTACCATCAAGTATGTTGCGAAATCCTTCCATTTACTATTATTTTCCCTTTCACTTTTTGCATATAAATCCACTAACTTAATCTGATTCTTATAATAAGTGCGTCGACAACACACACAAGTGAAATTAGGCCTCTCACTTGATTTCACCTGAAACGTAGCAATTTCCTTCTGAAAATTATCTGTACTAGAAACCTGTACATTATCTTCAACATTACCCTCTACTTCTGGGTCAATTTGAACATTCTCATCTTTACTTCCAAAGTAACAAAACTCAATTTCTTCACAAATATTCTTCACATCTATTTCAGAACCATGGAAAAGAGCAGCGCATAATTGTTTAAGCATAATTGCTGGACTCTTAGCATAATACAACATTCTAACTAATTTCCTCACTTTATTATGATGCACTGCTAGCATCCTGAAATGATGAAAAACACTCTGGCATACTCTCCTGGAAAGACAAGCCAGTGAATGACCATGCAAACCTGTCACTTCTCTCACTCTGCAAGGATCTAATTCTTGCAACAACTTCATTTTCTGCTTCAAACTTTTCTTATTAGTTGTCCGTACAAAATCACAAAGCAAATTGATGGAATCCTGTCGCACACTGCAAATACTACTACACTTCCAAATGTACACAGGACCCTTAGGACGTCTTCCTAAAACCTCATTACCTAACACCTCTTCTGTCTCTGTTGTCACAAGTTTTTCTTTTTCAACTGGACAACCATCTTTCACTTCATAAGCTCGACCACTGGTGTCAACTGCAAGCACCAAATCGTTATCCTGGAAATAACTCTCCTCATTAAAAAATGCCTCACAACTTGAACTATGCATCCATTCTCCGGAAAAAACTTCACAAAAATTACTACGATTAACTACTCTCTTCCATCTACTATTTGATTTGAATTCAGAAATTACCATGTTTAGTTTACTAATTCTATTGATTACCAAAATAAATAACTTTCGCTTAATTTCGAAAGCCTGATCAATAATTTTCTCTACATTTTTCTTTTTCTTATAAAATGCCACTTTCTGTTGGCCTTTCTTAATATTTTTTAACAAATTGACTATTATCCTGTTGCGGATCATTCGTTTTCGAATGTCCCTAAACTGTTGTTTCCTTCTACTATCATGCACAGAGTTATCTCTTGCTCTAGCAGTAACATTTTTGATTGGTCTTTCCTTTCCGTTTAAATTGCTTCTCTTTTTCTGGACTGAAACATTTTCTGTAGAAATACTTTTTTTACTACAAATATTTCTTATGAATGATTTCGTGGTCTTACCCTGAGCTTTCTTGGTGACTTGACAAGTTTTTTTTGCAGAGGACTGCTGCAGTAATAGATGAACCTGCTGTCTTTGACGTTTTGTAGCCTTTCTAATTCGATTCTTAGTTGGCATTTTCAAATTTTGAAATGATCTGCAGTTGAATCTGTGGTAAAATATAATAAAAAATGTTATTAACCACTATTACCAAACAGTAAATCAATAACAGTCATCAAAAACTTAACACCCTACTTATTATTTTAACATAGAACAATTTTTAGTGCATTGGCAAATTTAGCAAAGAAATTGAATGCTTCTACATTTTACCTGTGTTGTTTTATATGTGAATCTGAACTAATTTTATGAGCATATTTGATTATTTTAATAAAGACACTACACACAAACTATTTTTGAACTTTTGTTTAATTTTAAATGAAACGGTTTACTACATAGGCTCAAGCAGATCAGCTTCCCACCCTAAGTCAAACAATTCTGACAAATCGGCATTCTCATCATATTCTTCATCATCCTCAGGATTTAAATGATGTAAGGGATCTACTTCCACTGACGTTTCAATGACAAGTTCAATGATAAGATCGAGATCAACTGATTGCTCATTATCACTCATGCTTGATGTTGTTGTTATCTTTAAAAAAAGAGAACAACAATGAGATGTTGCAGACTAAGACACAAATCTCAGAGACTATAATAGTAAAATTGTTGAATGCCCACCCTGCAACAAAACACCTATATGAAACCTGACGCAGGTTTCATGTGGCACAGGACTTTACAGCATGACACATCTGCCTAGATGCATCAAGTTGTAAATATGTCGCCACATAGCAAATCTTTTGCACCACCACTGCGTCACAAAAGTGACGCACAGTGGTACAAAACAGGCATACACCTATCATAAATCTGTCCCTAACATTTTAAATGATTGATTCAGGATGACGGTAAGGTGTGGCCTATCCAGAGGTTAGTTTGAGGTGAGGCCTACTCACGGTTGTAGATGAGATTTACGCTTGTTGAAGAATACAGAGGAGATAATACATGTGAAGGCCTACCAATGAAGTAAGTCATGTCCACTTCACTCTTGAACAAAGGCCAGACCTCTTTTGTGTCCGTGGACAGACCTAAACTTCATCTGCACAATGTCATTCGTAAACTTAGGAAACACTAGTGATGTAATTGAAAAATGTAGAGTTTCTTTTCCTCATTTCACAATCACATCACCTGTGTTTCCTCAGTGACTTAAAATGCCCTAAGACACATGAAAGTGTTTTTTGATTGCCCTTGCACCATTTTTGGGTCACTTTTAACATGGCTATATAACTCCAAGAATCAAAATCTAAATTTGCCAAGCACAGGTGGGAGCATATTTACAAGGAACTTGCCCCACGGAGAAAGCTCTTCAATTTAAATGGGAAAAATAACATCATAGACACTCAAATGCCTTATAAATATGCCCCAAACAACCTATGAAGCTCTAGCAGTACATATCCAGAAATGTAATTGATTTCAAAAAACGTTTTTAAACACAACATATAAATCAATTGTATACCTACATTCAAGAGGAAATGACTTAAAATGTCCTTAAAACACATGAAAGCGTTTTTTGATTGCCCTTGCACCATTTTTGGGTCATTTTTAACATGGCTATGTAACTCCAAGAATCAAAATCTAAATTTGCCAAGCACAGGTGGGAGCATATTTACAAGAAACTTGCCCCACGGAGAAAGCTCTTCAATTTAAATGGGAAAAATAACATCATAGACACTCAAATGCCTTATAAATATGCCCCAAGCAACCTATGAAGCTCTAGCAGTACATATCCAGAAATGTAATTGATTTCAAAAAACGTTTTTAAACACAACATATAAATCAATTGTATACCTACATTCAAGAGGAAATGACTTAAAATGTCCTTAAGACATATGAAAGCGTTTTTTGATTGCCCTTGCACCATTTTTGGGTCACTATTAACATGGCTATGTAACTCCAAGAATCAAAATCTAAATTTGCCAAGCACAGGCGGGAGCATATTTACAAGGAACTTGCCCCACGGAGAAAGCTCTTCAATTTAAATGGGAAAAATAACATCATAGACACTCAAATGCCTTATAAATATGCCCCAAACAACCTATGAAGCTCTAGCAGTACATATCCAGAAATGTAATTGATTTCAAAAAACGTTTTTAAACACAACATATAAATCAATTGTATACCTACATTCAAGAGGAAATGACTTAAAATGTCCTTAAGACACATGAAAGCGTTTTTTGATTGCCCTTGCACCATTTTTGGGTCATTTTTAACATGGCTATGTAACTCCAAGAATCAAAATCTAAATTTTCCAAGCACAGGTGGGAGCATATTTACAAGAAACTTGCCCCACGGAGAAAGCTCTTCAATTAAAATGGGAAAAATAACATCAGAGACACTCAAATGCCCTATAAAGAAGCAGACACCATTATTTCCTTGTGAAAATTTTTAAAAGAATTCCTTTTCCACAAAAACGATTTTCAAGTCATAATTTGAAAACACTGCACAGCTCCTATGTACAAAAACACCCTGTCAGTACTAATACTTCACATTATCTCCAATGACAATTTCTCAAAGAAACAAAATCTATTTGTAAAACACTTGAGACAAAGCAACATTTTAAAAACACAACTTTCTCCATAATTTTCTCCTTAAATCATACTATTCTGTATCTAAATTAAATAAATCTTTTCTCACCTTAACAAATACTTTATGAGTTTCAAAACAGTCTCAGAAATACACCAAATTGTCTTCAGCAGAACAAAGAGTATGCACTCCAGAGGCTGCAGCTATAGAAAGTACAGAAATGCTGATATTCATCACACATATCTCTCATGTCAGCCAATCAAAACTCTTCCCTCATTTTTTTCAAATCAAAACCCTTCCCCCCTCTGCCCTCTCTGCCTTTTTTGCATAGCAACCACCTCCTGATAGACCTCTGATGTTTGCAAGTTCACACAACAATGTTTCAATTGAACTCTGAACTCTCAGTGCACCTGCGTATCCAGTGCAATCTTTTATTAAATGATTTTTTCTTGCCCATTCAAATTACATCTTTCAAAGAACACATCCATGCACCCCAACTTTCTGTTTTCAGAAATGGAAATCCACCAATCACTGCTAATGAATCATTAGCACTGAAACTCCACAGTTTTTTTTCTTTACAAACTCCTACTGTTTCAACTGCCCTTTCATTACCACACTTCATCTGACAGCAGCACAACCTTCTCTCACCAGGTTTTATGTCTGGATTGTTGGACATAGTTACATCTACTGGGCTCAAAGGTATGCTGAGAACAGAAATTTACTTAACCTCAATTTACAAGATGTGGAAATTAAGTGGTTGGGCCACAGAGGATTAAAATGTCACCAATTGATACCATTGGTGAAAACCTTTATGCATTTGCCAAAACCTGACCTGTTAATTGTGCACTGTGGAGGTAATGATTTGGGCACTTTGACTGGGGTAGGTCTGGAAATGCTTTTAAAGGACACCTTTGAGCAATTAATGGCACTTTTTCCTCAAACTGCCTTGGTATATTCAAATATATGCCAAAGACAGAAATGGAGGTGGTCGAACCAATTTTGTCCACAAATTGAGAAGTCGAGGAAGCATGTAAACAAATCTGTTTCAGCTTACATGAGAGACCATGGAATGGGCTCCATGTACAACAATAACTTGCGTTACTGCATGCAAGATATCTACAGAGGAGATGGAGTTCACTTCTCAGATGAGGGCAACAGAATTTTCATTTTGAATTTAAGACTGTGCATTGGTACCTACTTATAAGTACCTAAATGTACCATAAACCCAAAAGCTCTTCTCAGAGCTACCCTACATCTGATCACTCACAATTATTATTTTACTCTAACTTTTTTCTCTAATTTTCAACAAACTACGCTCCCCGGAGCGCTACCCGGTACGCAAACCGGAGGCTAACCGCACGAAATTTCTAAAAAAAATGTTTTTTTCCCGCACATATGGGCCTCCTCAGCCACCCTCAGAAAACCTAGGGGGTCAAGATACGTCTACCGTGCCCCCTTCTACCCATTCTGAACATTATTTGCCCTCCATCTTGTATCTTAATTCGTCTGAAACACAAAATGGTGGACTCCCGTAACGCTGCTGGTTCGCGTACCGGGGAGCTCCCCGGGAAGCGGTCCATCAAAAAAGGTGGGAAAGTAATTTACAAAAAAACGACTAGAAACACTTTCACCAAATATAGATTAGGTCATACTACATACCATTCCCTGCCATTTTCATAAATTTGTTTGGAATTCCATTTAGCCATTTAGCCTGTAGACCTATCTAAATACCCTGAGGTAAATTACTTCACAAAACACATCTGAAGTGTTGGAATTGACAACCAATGAAAATGTTACTTTCATTTTCAATTTTTTTTTTCCTGACATTTGATTGGTTATGTACCTGAATATATATAAAAGAAGAGAAGGAAACACAGCCATTTTCACTACTACTTCCTGAACTACATTTCAAGAGCCTTTTCACCTCCCTGTAAAGTAAATTGATAATTTGTAAGTGGCACTTTAAATTAATTTGTAAAAACGTTTTTTGATAATTATTTACTGTCCACATGCTATAGTTATAGATACAGATAGGCTCCTCTGTTATATTTATTGATTGACTTACACTTCTCTGCTATAATTATGAATTTACTTACTTTAACTTCACTGTTAAAAAAACAGAACTACCAGTCTGAACTTAAACCCAACAGTGCCCTAACTCTTCTAATATAATTATTTTTTTATGCAATTTACAGCAAAAAAATGGAAAGGGAGCACGAAAAAATCAATGTTTCCTTCGACATTACAACAGAAGAGATTTTAAATGAAGAATTTTTGGATGAAGATTTTATGGATGAGTCTTTTGATGAACAATTTATTGAATGCTTACAAGACATAGAAACATGCATGTTTGAGGAGATTCCAGATGATGTAATGCTGGAAGTTTTATTGAACTATGAAAATTCTGACCAATAAATTTTTATTTAATCAAAATAAATAAATAAATAAAAAAAAAACAACAAAACGAACAGTCAATTAACATACAATATTTGAAAAGTCTATAATTCTTTTTTCCTCATAGTACACTCCCCGGGCCGCTTACCGGTTCGTGAACCGGGAGCTTCCCACGCAAAAAAATAAAAAAAATGTTTTGCCCAGCGGGGCCCTTTTAAAACCTTCTCATCAAACCTAGGGGGTCAGGGAGGATCTACTATGCCCCCTTATGGTCATTTCCCCCTTTGTTTTGGCCTCCTCTTGTCTCTCGATCCTACCGAGAGACAAGATGGCAGCCGCTACGGACTGTTTAGAATGTTTACAGACACCGGAGAGCCAATCAGCTTCGCTTCGCAAAGCTCCGTAACGCGAAAAGTACGCGAACCGGAGCGCTGTCACAGATATATATCTTTTTTTGAACGTTAATTTCTCAAAATCCACTGGAGCACATATATTGAGACCTAGCAAAGGCACATCGGGCTAACAGTCCCTACAATTTTGCCAAGTTTCGTGCAAATCCATTCAGCCATTCGGGCTAAAAGTGAGGCCAACCGCCCTATGGTAATTAACATGGGAAAAACGCGTTTTGGGACCCCCCTTTTATCTCAGCCCCCCCTTGACGAACACCCCCCAAATTTTCAGGGGCTACTCAGAAACAAAATGTGCCATTTTTCTGGGAATTTCAGCCAATTCCGTCCACAAACGCCAAAGTTATTAGACATAGAATTTTCAAAAGTCCCATAGGGAAAAAATCCTAACTATATATACCTACTGGCGACCGCCAGTAGGTAATATATATATATATATATACACATACATAGATATATATATATACACATACATAGATATATATATATATACACATACATAGATATATATATATACACATACATAGATATATATATATACACATACATAGATATATATATATATATATATACACATACATAGATATATATATATATATACACATACATATATATATATATATATATATATATATACACACACATACATAGATATATATATATATATATATATATATATATATATATATATATATATACCTACTGGCGACCGCCAGTAGGTAATATATATATATATATATATATATATATATATATATATATATATATATATATATATATATATATATATATATATTACCTACTGGCGGTCGCCAGTAGGTATATATAGTTAGGATTTTTTCTCTATGGGATTTTTGAAAATTCTATGTCTAATAACTTTGGCGTTTGTGGACGGAATTGGCTGAAATTTTCAGGAAAATGGAACATTTTGTTTCTGGGCAGCCCCTGACAATTTGGGGGGTTTCATCAAGGGGGGGCCGAGAAAAAAGGGGGGTCCCAAAATGCGTTTTTCCCATGTTAATTTCCATAGGGCGGTTGGCCTCACTTTTAGCTTGAACGGCTGAATGGATTTGCACGAAACTTGGGAAAATTGTAGGGACTGTTAGCCCGATGTGCCTTTGCTAGGTCTCAATATATGTGCTCCAGTGGATTTTGAGTAATTTAGGTTCAAAAAAAGATATATATCTGGGCGGAGCCTAACCACACATCTGATCTGATTGGCTGTCAGCACTTCATCCAAGAAGTGTTGGCAGCCATCTTGGGACCAATATACATGACAGCACCTCATTAAAAAGCATTGTAGTTAATAGAGGGTTTTAGGACTTTAGTTACATTATAAATCATTTGTTGATGGTACCATACTCGTTTTAGGAATTGTGGTGGGTTCTAAGGTGATTTTACCATGTGAAAAAACCTTCTGCTGTGATATCATGAATATTGTTTGAAAGAAAACTAATATCTCATGATTTTCCCACAGTGGTTTGGAAGGGGATCTATAAGCTAAACTGAAAGCATATTTTCTGTAAATTCACATTATCTTTCTCAGTCATGTGAAAATGAAGTCTGACATTCTCAGTAAAACATGTACATCCAACAAGGACAGAGACTGTCAGTTGATTCCTTTGTGTTCTACTGCAGCCTCCTAGAGTGTTCTAAAGAACAACTAGAGCGCTAACAGTCCTACTTATTACAAAGGTATGGCACACCTGAAGCCATCTTGATTGGAATAAAGTGGTAACTCTTAAAACATTTAATTTAAAAAGAAACAACATGAGGGGGTATATTTTGCCATAGAAAGTATGATTAGTGCTGCAGAATGAAAAATTAGGGCACATTTTGAGTGACTTCTCAAATCCTTTTCTATTTCATTAAAACATTCTGACATGCAGTCTCCCAAAATGGCCACCAGAGACAAAAGAGCCCAAATGTAGCCCAAATATCACCCAGATGTAGCCCAAGTATAGCCCAATGACAGAATGTCCCAGAGTGTTCTAAAGAACAACTAGAGCGCTAACAGTCCTACTTATTACAAAGGTATGGCACACCTGAAGCCATCTTGATTGGAATAAAGTGGTAACTCTTAAAACATTTAATTTAAAAAGAAACAACATGAGGGGGTATATTTTGCCATAGAAAGTATGATTAGTGCTGCAGAATGAAAAATTAGGGCACATTTTGAGTGACTTCTCAAATCCTTTTCTATTTTATTAAAACATTCTGACATGCAGTCTCCCAAAATGGCCACCAGAGACAAAAGAGCCCAAATGTAGCCCAAATATCATCCAGATGTAGCCCGAGTATAGCCCAATGACAGAATGTCCCAGAGTGTTCTAAAGAACAACTAGAGCGCTAACAGTCCTACTTATTACAAAGGTATAGCACACCTGGAGCCATCGTGATGGGAATAAAGTGGTAACTCTTAAAACATTTAATTTAAAAAGGAACAAAATGAGGGGTATATTATGCAATAGAAGGTATTATTAGTGCTGCAGAAAGAAAAATTAGGGCACATTTTGAGTGACTTTTCAAATCCTCTTCTATTTCATTAAAAAATTCTGACATGCAGTCTCCCAAAATGGCCACCAGAGACAAAAGAGCCCAAATGTAGCCCAAATATCATCCAGATGTAGCCCAAGTATAGCCCAATGACAGAATGTCCCAGAGTGTTCTAAAGAACAACTAGAGCGCTAACAGTCCTACTTATTACAAAGGTATGGCACACCTGAAGCCATCTTGATTGGAATAAAGTAGTAACTCTTAAAACATTTAATTTAAAAAGGAACAAAATGAGGGGGTATATTTTGCCATATGAATTATGATTAGTGCTGCAGAAAGAAAAATTAGGGCACATTTTGAGTGACTTCTCAAACCCTCTTCAATTTCATTAAAAAATTCTGACATACAGTCTCCCAAGATGGCCACCAGAGACCAAAGAGCCTAAATGTAGCCCAAATATCACCCAGATGTACCCCAAGTATAGCCCAATGACAGAATGTCCCAGAGTGTTCTAAAGAAGAACAACTAGAGCGCTAACAGTCTTACTTATGACAAAAGTATGGCACACCAGAAGCCATCTTGATTGGAATGAAGTGGTAAGTCTGAAAACACTCAATTTAAAAAGGAACAACATGAGGGGGTTAATTTTGCCATAGAAAGTATGATTAGTGCTTCAGAAAGAAAAATTAGGGATCATTTTGAGGGACTTCTCAAATCCTCTTCTATTTCATTAAAACAATTCTGACATGCAGACTGAAACATGCACTTTGAATACCAGCAGCAGACGTCCCTGGTGAGCAGTAGCTTTACTACAGTGATCTAATGTGCAACTAGAGTGCTAACATTCAGAATTTATGGCAAATGTGTGACACATCTGAATGCCTTCTTGATGGAACCAAAGTAAACAAGCGATGAAAATGCAATAGATCTCGCCCTCGTTTAAGTTAAAGCCATTCTGTTTGTAATGAGGTGGCTTTTTAGCTTTGCTTTTATTAGTGTTTTTTCAACTTTCATGTAAATAACATGCATCTGTATGCATATAAGTATATGTATGCATGCATTTATTTTTGTATTTATATAGATATACAGATGATATATGTTTATATATGTATGTATATATATATATTCACTGAAAAAACCATAGGTTATAGACCATATATAGTTAGGAATTAGCATTTACAAAACCTTGAAAATTCACTGAAAAAACCATAGGTTATAGACCATATATAGTTAGGAATTAGCATTTACAAAACCTTGAAAATTCACTGGAAAAACCATAGGTTATAGACCATATATAGTTAGGAATTTGCATTTACAAAACCTTATTTTACTCACACAAAACCATTGAAATTCCATATATAGTTAGTTGCACTAACTATATATCGCGCACCCGCAATCCACTGCTGATGATGTCACATATTACATCATTCATGACATGGTCAGTGACATCACTGATGACATCACTGATGACATCTCAAATGACATCACTGATGACATCACTGATGACAACATCCAGTGACTGTATGTTTCTGTAAAGTTAAAATATGTCTTACATATTGAAGAATGAGTGGATGTATAAGTGTCTGGATGAAGAATTTAGTAGGTGCATGACTGACTGTATGAGAGAGTGATTAAATGTGTCTCACTGAGTGCATGTGTTAGTGACTACACTGTCTTAATTTGTGCATCATTATGTTTGTTGTTCTGTAAACTGCTGCATGTGTTGATCAGTAGCTATATGAATAACTATATAGGTTATTCATTGGTTGCCCAAGTATTTGTATGGGAAACTGAGTATGTGTGTGAGTGGCTGGGAGGTGTATGACTCTGTGCATAGATGTGTGAGCAGTTGATTCACTAGATGTTTGGGTTCAAAAGTGCATGTGGAAACAGCTGCATAGGCAGTTGACTGTGTGCATGAGTGTATTGGTGAGTGAATGGATATCTCAGTGCTACATGTCAAAGTAAGTACATATGTAAAACACAGTACATGTGAGAGTTGACATATATAAATAACTGTGCATAAGAGCCAGTGAATGTGTGAGTGGCTGTATGGATCATTGTGAACTTGTATCAGGGATTGTATAAGAGAGTAAATATGTGTTAGTATATGTTTGAATAAGTAAGGTGTGTATAACTGTATAGTTGAGTAAATGGAGGTGTGATTGATTCTTTGCATGACTGACTAGATGTATGAGTAACTCCATGGATGAGTGACAATCTGTGAGTGTCCGTTTACACTGATTGTATCTAAGGTTATATTAGAGTCTGAAGAGGTTCATCGTATTATTACATGAATGATATTATCAGTGATGTTGTCAGTGATGTCATTTGAGTTGTCATCAGTGATGTCACTGACCATGTCATGAATGATGTAATATGTGACATCATCAGCAGTGGATTGCGGGTGCGCGATATATAGTTAGTGCAACTAACTATATATGGAATTTCAATGGTTTTGTGTGAGTAAAATAAGGTTTTGTAAATGCTAATTCCTAACTATATATGGTCTATAACCCATGGTTTTTTCAGTGAATTTTCAAGGTTTTGTAAATGCTAATTCCTAACTATATATGGTCTATAACCTATGGTTTTTTCAGTGAATTTCAATGGTTTTTTAATAGCAAATATCAAAAGCTGTAAAATGTCAAGTACGTGGTAGGTAAAAACACTTTCGTGTCTATGCACGCTGATGTGCTTTGAACGCTACCCCCCCTCTTTTCTTTTAGGAGTATTCTCTCTTTGCAGATATTGAAGGGTAGGTAACGCAGGCCTTTGCCCCCGTTGTAATCCGTCGTGCCTGCTTCCCTCTCCATTTGATTGATTGTTATCCAAGCATTTACTGTTTTGGAATTGGTTCTCTTTGGTTCATTCTCTATTTACAAACAAGCACAGAGTCGCAATACTCTGTTTAGTCTTTGCAGATAGTGAAAAATCGTTAGAAAAAACAAAAGGAATCAAGCAAAATCAGTAGGCCACTAATGGGATCTCTTTTTGACCTCGCTAAAATAGAAACATTAGGAACAACCCCTCATGAGAAATATGAAACTAGTGAGAGGAACTGAGCTCAACGCCATGATGGCTGCAAGACAGCTCGGCTCCGCCGCCCACCCCGCCCAAAACAACGACAAACCCTATGCAAATATTATAAATATATACAACACACCAGCAGAGTAACAGGGTAAAACGTTTTATTAAATAACTATTTACATGGCAGCCTGCTGCAACATCGATCCAAATGCATGCCGCCGTTCCAGGGATTTCTTCCCGACTACTCTGCGGCCTACGAGATGGAGAGGCCGGGGCATTGACTAGGCGGGGCCTCCGGCTGCAACAACAGCGCCAACGATCGCCGCTGACGGAGTGGAGCCTTGCCGGTGACAGCCACTGATCTGAAGAACTGCTGCCTGCGGTGCCTCCCTGAGCCGCTTGACGGAGGCCCCCGAGGGGAGGTGTGCTGGCGCGGACTCGGAGGGGGCGCTTGACTCCTGCCCCCTCCCCAAGTCTTGTTGCCCTGGTGTGGCCTGATATCGCCCCCGACATAGGCGGTCGGCTCCCGGGGTCAGGCGGAACTTGTTGCCTTTTGGTGACTCTTCCATTCTGGACCTTGTTCCACAATCCGTTTGACCTAAAGACACGTCCTGCGGTGCCCTGGTCCAACCATCACATATACCTGTGCCAGGAGACGGCGTTGGGTGCACTGGAAGGGAGAGGCGGCGCGAACGAGCCTCCCCCACCTCCCCAGGTGGAGGTTTCTCAGCTACACCCCAGCGCTTCACTCGGCCACCTGAGTTGCGTCCGCTCCTGAGGCACAGAGCCTCGCTCGGCCAGCTGAATTGCACCTGCTCTTGTTATTACAGCGTCTCACCCGCCATCCGGATGAATTGCACCCACTCTTGCAGTACAGCGACAGGCGGCTGCCACGGAGCTCAGGAAATGGCGGTCGGCTCCACAGACTTGGGCCTGGCCTGCAAGGATGGCTCTGGGCAACCCTGGAACTCGGACGCTTGACGGCGTGGGGTGCACTGGAAGGGAGAGGCGGCGCGAACGAGCCTCCCCCACCTCCCCAGGTGGAGGTTTCTCAGCTACACCCCAACGCTTCACTCGGCCACCTGAGTTGCGCCCGCTCCTGCGGCACAGGGCCTCGCTCGGCCAGCTGAATTGCGCCTGCTCTTGTTATTACAGCGTCTCACCCGCCATCCGGATGAATTGCACCCACTCTTGCAGTACAGCGACAGGCGGCTGCCACGAAGCTCAGGAAATGGCGGTCGGCTCCACAGACTTGGGCCTGGCCTGCAAGGATGGCTCTTGGCAACCCTGGAACTCGGACGCTTGACTGCTAGGGCATGTGCCCCATTCCCAAAAGCGTCCCCTTAGCAGCCTTAAAGATTCTACAAGAGTCACCGGGGCCCCCGACTCCCGCAGACTTCCGGTGGGGAGCGACTGCCATGATTGCTCGCGGAATGGCCACGACGTAGCCACAGAATGCTCTCATGCTGACGCCAGCTTCAGTCTGAAACATCCAGAAACACTGTAGACTACCAATTCGATCAGTTCCGGTGACGTAAGCAAAACAGGTCATGTGACTTGTTAATAAAACTTTTCATTGGTTCTTTTCACTTTTGGGTTCCTAATGATGTAGGACTAGGTCATGTGACCTAAAAATAACACTTTTCATTGGTTGAGAACTATTTTTTGTCCAAAATGATGAAAACCCCTCCTTGTTTCCTCACTCTGACTTTCATCTTTGTGAGAGGAAGACGGCGGTGTGGTGGCGCGGACTGGGAGGGGGCGCTTGGCTCCTGCCCCCTCCCCAAGTCTCTCTCGGCCAGCTGAGTTGCGCCTACTCTTGCTATTACAGCGTCTCACCCGCCATCCGGCTAAATTTCACCCACTCTTGGGATACAGCGACTCTTCCATTCTGGACCTTGTCCCACAATCTGTTTGACCTGAAGACACGTCCTGCGGTGCCCTCGCAATGCGGCCTGGTCCCTGAATGTGTGCAGGGGGACAGTATTTCTCGCTCAGCCAGCAGAGTTGCGCCCACTCTTGCGGCCTACGACACGGAGAGGCCGGGGCGTTGACTAGGCAGGGCCTCCGGCCGCAACCACAGCGCCAACGATCGCTGCTAACGGAGGGGAGCCTTGCCGGTGAGAGCCACTGATCTGAAGAACAGCTGCCTGCGGTGCCTCCCTGAACCGCTTGGTCCCTGAGATGCTTTGATGTCACTGCCTTGCACAAATGGCATAAGTCCTGGATGTTGGGTGCCATAGTTGAGGGTTCCGAGCAGCGCTTGTAACACTGTCTGAAGCTCATTTGCACCTGCTGCAGCTTCACTATTCTCAAAGTAAGTGGGGGCTGTTTGAGGACCTGACTGCATTGGAAAGCAATGTGATGCGGTGCCTCCCTGAACCGCTTGCCTGAGGCCCCCCAGCGAGGCGGTCTGGGAGGGGGCGATTGGCTCCTGCCCCCTCCCCAAGTCTTGTTGCCCTGGTGTGGCCTGAGATCGCCCCCGACATAGGCGGCCGGCTCCCGGGGTCCAGCGGATCTTTTTGCCTTTTGGTGACTCTTCCATTCTGCACCTTGTCCCACAATCCCTTTGACCTGAAGACACGTCTGTTGCAATTAGACAACATAGTAAGCAGGAGTTGACATCAAAGGATTTATTTAAGTAAGTTATAAGAATAATAAAAACCCACAAGAAGAGAGAACAAAGAGAGATGCTGTGGTGTCCAGTTAACAGAACCGAATGACACGACAGCACACATGAGCCATAGAACACAGAACACTAAATATGTCATGAAAGAATGTAAAAGCAATTAAAGATACAGATACAACAACGTCCTGGTCCCTGAATGTGTGCAAGGGGACGGTATTGATTGGATCAAGATGGCAGCTTCACACAAAGCTGACTCAAGTGTTGCTGCTGATGCTATGCAAACAAAAACTGGTTTTCAGTTTGTACATTCTTCAGGATTTTTCCATCCAAGGCTGGTTGAGAGTTTGTAGAACGATGGCTTCAGATTTTCAACATACTACTCTTCAACATTCTTCATAAATGTAACAATGTGAGACTCACTAGGAGAACGGCCGTTTCTCTTTCCTTTCAAAATGCTGCCAACAATATTTTCTGAATGGAAGACACCATCTTGTAGCATAAAAGGCTGCGTCAAGGGTGGTATTGCCCAAAATGTCTTGTTGTCTAGTGCTCGTAATGACGAAGCCAGAACTGCCGAAAGGGATTCTGGTCCTGCCGCTACTTATTGGAGACATTGAACTATACTCTGGACCTGCCTGGCCTCGACCAAAATGGCGCCAGTATGGGAGCGACTTGCAACTCCTTATGACGTTCTAGTTACTTAGCATTGACGTTATGGGGGACGTATGCGGTCTTTGTGCACATGGCGGGCGGGGAAGGGTACTGACTAGGAATACGGACAACCCTATTGATGTCGATTTTTCATTATTGATTATTGTATTAATAAAGCTTCGAAGTAATGTTACCCATGATACTCGCCCATGGTGTGCGTATGGACGATTTTATTGTAACTGATCCTGTTATACTTTCAATTAAAAAAATCAACCTTCACTGATCCTGCAACCGTTTGTCACGTTTAGTTTTTTCATTATTGATTATTGTATTAATAAAGCTTCGAAGTAATGTTACCCATGATACTCGCCCATGGTGTGCGTATGAACGATTTTATTGTAACTGATCCTGTTATACTTTCAATTAAAAAATCAACCTTCACTTATCCTGCAATCGTTTGTCACATTTAGTTTTTTCAATTAAATGGCTCGCTTGTTACATACTCCTATACCCCTGGCTTTTTAAAGACACCATCTTGTAGAATAAAAGGCTGCGTCAAGAGTGGTATTGCCCAGAATGTCTTGTTTTCGAGTGCTCGTAATAACGAAGCCAGAACTGCCGAAAGGGATTCTGGTCCTGCCGCTACTTATTGGAGACATTAAACTATACTCTGGACCTGCCTGGCCTCGACCAAAATGGCGCCAGTATGGGAGCGACTTGCATCTCCTTATGACGTTCTAGTTACTTAACCTTGACGTTATGGGGGATGTATGCGGTCTTTGTGCACATGGCGGGCGGGGAAGGGTACTGACTAGGAATACGGACAACCCTATTGATGTCGATTTTTCTTTATCGATTATTGTATTAATAAAGCTTTGAAGTAATGTAACCCATGATACTCGCCCATGGTGTGTGTATGGACGATTTTATTGTAACTGATCCTGTTATACTTTCAATTTAAAAAATCAACATTCACTGATACTACAACCGTTTATCACGTTTAGTTTTTTCGATTAAATGGCTCGCTTGTTACATACTCCTATACCCCTGGCTTTTGAAAGACACCATCTTGAGGAATAAAGGGCTGCGTCAAGGGTGGTATTGCCCAGAATGTCTTGTTTTCTAGTGCTCGTTATGACGAAACCAGAACTGCCGAAAGGGATTCTGGTCCTGCCGCTACTTATTGGAGACATTGAACTATACTCTGAACCTGCCTGGCCTCGACCAAAATGGCGCCAGTATGGGAGCGAATTGCAACTCCTTATGACGTTCTAGTTACTTAGCCTTGACGTTATGGGGGATGTATGCGGTCTTTGTGCACATGGCGGGCGGGGAAGGGTACTGACTGTGAATACAGACAACCCTATTGATGTCGATTTTTCATTATTGTATTAATAAAGCATCGAAATAATGTTACCCATGATACTCGCCCATGGTGTGCGTATGGACGATTTTATTGTAACTGATCCTGTTATACTTTCAATTATAAAATCAACCTTCACTGATCCTGCAACCGTTTGTCACGTTTAGTTTTTTCAATTAAATGGCTCGCTTGTTACATACTCCTATACCCCTGGCTTTTGACCCTTTCCTATGCGCGGTCTGTACTACCGCCCTCGGGCGATCTATGTAATGAACAGACTACCAGTGCCGAAACACAAGGGAATGCATCTCAGAGAGATAAGTCAAGTACGTGGTAGATAAAAACATTTTTGTGTTTATGCACGCTGATGTGCTTTGAACGATGCCCCCCCCCCCCCCCTCCTCATCATTTAGATTACCACCGCCCATTGCACAAAAGCATACCGGGCTCTCCCCACAAAAAAAAAATGTTTTTTTTTGTTTTGTTTTTTGCCCCGCGGGGCCCTTTTAAAGCCTCCACATCAAACCTAGGGGGTCAGGGAGGATCTACTATGCCCCCTTATGGTCATTTCCCTCTTCGTTTTGGCCTCCTCTTGTCTCTCGATCCTACCGAGAGACAAGATGGCGGCTGTTCCGGACTGTTTAGAATGTTGACAGACACCAGAGAGCCAATCAGCTTCGCTTCGCGAAGTTCCGTTTCGCGTCAAGTACGCGAACCGGAGCGCTACCCGGAGCGCTGTCACAGATATATATATTTTTTTGAACGTTAATTTATCAAAATCCACTGGAGCACATATATTGAGACCTAGCAAAGGCACATCGGGCTAACAGTCCCTACAATTTTGCCAAGTTTCATGCAAATTCATTCAGCCGTTCGAGCTAAAAGTGAGGCCAACCGCCCTATGGAAATTAACATGGGAAAAACGCGTTTTGGGACCCCCTTTTTTCTCGGCCCCCCCTTGACGAACCCCCCCCCCCCCAAATTTTCAGGGGCTGCTCAGAAACAAAATGTGCCATTTTCCTGAAAATTTCAGCCAATTCCGTCCACAAACGCCAAAGTTATTAGACCTAGAATTTTCAAAAATCCCATAGAGAAAAAATCCTAACTATATATACCTACTGGCGACCGCCAGTAGGTAATACACATACATAGATATATATATATATATTCCATCGACAGTCGTTCTCCCTTCCACACAAGAACGATATCCAGGCCATAGTTCCGTTTCAAAGTGTATTTATTTCAAGAACGCACTCGACGCGTTTCGGGAAGCAAGTTCCCTTGTTCACACATACATATATATATATATATATATATACACACATACTTAGATATATATATATACACATACATACATAGATATATACATATATATATATATATATATATATTCACTGAAAAAACCATAGGTTATAGACCATATATAGTTAGGAATTAGCATTTACAAAACCTTGAAAATTCAATGAAAAAACCATAGGTTATAGACCATATATAGTTAGGGATTAGCATTTACAAAACCTTATTTTACTCACACAAAACCATTGAAATTTCATATATAGTTAGTTGCACTAACTATATATCGCGCACCCGCAATCCACTGCTGATGATGTCACATATTACATCATTCATGACATGGTCAGTGACTCCTTCTTTCCTTACTCTGACTTTCATCTTGGTGATGTCATTTGAGATGTCATCAGTGATGTCATCAGTGATGTCACTGACCATGTCATGAATGATGTAATATGTGACATCATCAGCAGTGGATTGCGGGTGCGCGATATATAGTTAGTGCAACTAACTATATATGAAATTTCAATGGTTTTGTGTGAGTAAAATAAGGTTTTGTAAATGCTAATCCCTAACTATATATGGTCTATAACCTATGGTTTTTTCATTGAATTTTCAAAGTTTTGTAAATGCTAATTCCTAACTATATATGGTCTATAACCTATGGTTTTTTCAGTGAATTTCAATGGTTTTTTAAAAGCTAATATCTGTAGCTGTAAAATGTATTCTTCTTTAAATCTTAAAATATATTTTACATGTTTTTTATACAATTTTTTTAAAAAAAATTTTTTGTTTCGCTCCCAGTCCGCGAACCGGTCAGCTTCCCGTTAGCTCAATTTAAAGCCGCGACTCGGTCCGCGAACCGGTAAACGTACCGTTTGCGTAACTGTTACGTTAGCATGACGTTTTGCGTTGTCGCGTAATACGTCATTTGACGCGCCTAGTTAGCGGACCCGGAAGCGGACCGGAAAGCGGCGCAAAGCGCGAAACGTAAACACAGCAGGTCATGTGACTCGGTAATAACACTTTTCATTGGTTCATTTCACTTTTGGTTTCCTAATGATGTAATACTAGGTCATGTGATCTAAAATTAACACTTTTCATTGGTTTAGAACTTTTGCTTTTCCCAAATGATGAAAACCCCTCCTTCTTTCCTTACTCTGACTTTCATCTTGGTGAGAGAAAGACCCTTTATTAACATTGAGATATGGCTTCATTAGTAGCTTCAGCTGGTTCTAACCCACCACCTCCACCAGATCCAAGGAAGAGAGGACCACCTGCTGAAGTAATTATACAACAAGAAGAGGAAGAACAGGAAGAGGAGGAAGAGCAGGAAGAGACACTGTTTTTGCCAGAGGAGCCCAGGAGGTATAATTGGAAGGAGAACTACATTTGGCAATTTTTTAAATTTCCTGAGGGCCAAAAAAAAGTAAATGCACGCTATGTGTTTTGCCGTATATGTGATGATAGACTGTCCAGGGGGACTGATAAAAAATACAGTTACGGCAATTACACTATGCATCGGCATATGAGTAGGTGGCATCCAAACAACTATAGTGCTGCCCAGCTACGTGAAGAGCAACAAAATCCCCCTGCGATGGCAAGAAGATTGGTTGTACAAGAAGTGACGGGACCAGAGGCGAGGGAGATGGTCCCAAACATACAAATGAAGTTTGGGGAAGTGAAGCAAGTGTGCGTGCGCTGTAATCAACTCATTTGCTACAGAGAAAGTAGCATTACTCTAATTATCAAAGCTATTGATAATCATGTTTGCCCGAAACGCCCCAAACAATAAATTCTTCTTTTTTTTGTTGCTCCTGTTGAGCCCTTTTCAATGAATCGTTTTTGTTTCCCCCCCTCCCCCAAAAAAACCAAAAAAATATCAAAATGTTCAGAAAATACAAAAAAATAAAAAAAAGTTCTGAAAAATAATAAAAATAATTTAAAACAACAAAAACAAAAACAGAACTACCTCCCCATTATAAAAAAAAGGGTAGAATTTTTGGAACTCTGCCAACCTCTATTTCTTTTAGTTCGCTTCCCGGTTCGCACTCCGGTACGCGAACCGGGAGCGAATCAATCAATCAATCAATCAATCAATCAGTGACACTTATAAAGCGCGCTACATACCCGTAGGGTTTAAAAAATGTTTTAAAACAAGAACAGTTAGTATAAGGGAAGGAAACAGACAGTTATGTTAAAAGAAAGACAGCTATAGAGAGTAAACAAAAGATACTGTTACCCGCAATCCACTGCTGATCATGTCACATATTACATCATTCCTGACATGGTCAATGACATCATCAGCAGTGGATTGCGAGTAACAGTATCTTTTGTTTACTCCCTATAGCTGTCTTTCTTGTAACATAACTGTCTGTTTCCTTCCCTTATACTTACTGTTCTTGTTTGAAAAAAAATTTGTGATCAATCAGAAACAGTAACATTAATAGAGACAGAGTGAGTGAACAAGAGTGAAGAAGTATGAGAATGGAAAGGGGCGACCATTCGGTCCCCCCGAACGTATGGCAGAGTACCACGATCCCCCCGGGAAGCCATCTTGGGCGGGAGGCGAGTCTCGGCTGGTATGCCCGAAGCGGCGTAGCCGGGGCGCGCCTTTTCCCGCCCTGGAGTGGGCTGGCCTAGACACTGACGAGGCCGGGCCACGCCCACGAGGCAGGCCGGGGCGGGTTTACGCCCGCCCTGAAGACGGATAAAAGGAGCAACAAGCCAAGGAAGCATCCTCTTGTTCCTGTGCTCTGAAGCTGCACCACCTCGCTGCACGTGAGCTCGTGACGGAACGAAGAGCCAATTTTTGAGCGTTATAATCTTCTTGTTTGTTTTGCAGATACTCTGTCGGAGAATGCCTAAGAAGGCGGGAAAACGAATGACTACCGAGCAGACTCTGCGAGTTCTCATGAAAGAGGTAACCGACCTAAAGAAGCGAATGGCGGAGAAAGACGAGGAAGGGGGGCCGAAACGTCCTGTGGCGGGAACAGCTCCAGGGGGAAAAGGCAAGAGGCCCAGGAGGGGAACAGCTGGGGGAGACGTCCCAGTTCCCTGTACTCCGCTCGAAGCACCCACTCCGGCCCCGGAGGAAGGAAATCCGATTCCCGTAGTGGTCACCCCCGTGTCCGGGGAGGATATGCCGCCCGAGCTGGCAGCACAATTAGCAGCGTGGTTGGGTAAAGGTAGCAAGGGCGCCACGGCTGATGACGCGCAGGTGTTGATGAAACAGCTGCGGGAAACAAGGGAAGCGACGAAGGCACCATCGCCGGCTGCGGCAGTTGAGAAACCATCTGGGTCAGGTCCAGTCGCAGATACAGCTTCCGGTGCAGGTAAGCGGCCATTGCCGATTGCGAGGGATGAGTCGGCACCCTCTCGAAGGGAAAGGTTGGGTCAACATGTCCCTCTGGCTATCAAGGAGAAGATATGGGCAGGGGAGTATATAAACATCTTCTCGTTGCTGACCGATCATTATGAGATGGAGCATGTTAAGAGTCAAAAGGAGCTCATGCATCCGAGTGTTTGGCGCGCAAAGATGGCCGCCTTTAAGGTAAATGAAAACATTGGTAATTGGGGCAAAGCATGGGGGGTTTTTACATCCATCTTAGGTGAACGTAGGCCCGAATTGCTGCCCGAATTGCCGATTTATCAGTCACGGATCATGGGGTATTCAGTGTCTCACGAGGGCAACCATTGGTTTTGTTACGACAATATTTTCAGAAAAGCAAAAGAACATGATAAAAACTTAACTTGGGATTGTTATGATTCTGTGTCCTGGTCAAAAATGGAGGATTCTGGTATGTTGAAGGTGCCATTGGTAGGGAGTTACGTGGGTGAATCCTCCCGCCAATATGCGGGGACGCCCTTTCGATCAGGTACGAGTAACGACAATCACTCGAGGCCAACCGGCAACGCAGGGAAAAGGGGGGTTTGTTGGAACTTTAACAGGGGGAAATGTACTAGGCCCCAGGGGTCATGCAAATTTAGGCACGAATGTGGGGGGTGCGGGCAATCATCCCATCCTGAGTCCATGTGCAGAGCCAAAACGGGTGATAACGGGGGTAGAGGAGGCGCCAAACAGGTCTGACATAGTCCGAGGGGCGCCTTTACCTACCCCGATTGATACCATGGCAATGATTCCCTGGCTCAGTGAATACCCGGATCACGCTTCCGCTGGGGTGTTACGGGACGGATTTTAGTATGGTTTCCGCATCCCAGTGAGGGAGTTTCAGGGTATAGCAAAATGTAAAAACCAGATATCGGTCTTACGGCATACGACCGTGGTACAGGAAAAGATCGGGAAAGAGGTGGCTCGAGGTCGAGTCGCCGGTCCATTTAATGTGCCACCAGTTGCTAAATTTGTTTGTTCCCCTTTAGGGGTGGTCCCCAAGAAGGACCCGGGTGAGTTTCGGCTGGTACATAACTTATCAGCCCCACGTGGTCTTTCCGTAAACGAGGCAATAGACCCGGAAGTGTGTTCGGTGCGGTACGCATCCTTCGATGAGGCCGTAGCCATATTGAATCGCCTGGGGCCCGGAGCGCTGATGGCAAAATCTGATATCGAGTCAGCGTTCCGGTTGCTCCCGGTACATCCAGACGATCAGCGTCTCCTGGGTTTCATGTTTCAGGGTCACTACTACATGGATAGGTGTATGCCGATGGGGTGCTCTATATCGTGTGCCTATTTCGAAAAGTTCAGTTGCTTCCTGCAATGGGTCTTCACAAGGAAGACGGGGTTTAAACATGTTATGCATTATCTCGATGACTTTTTGTTTCTGGGGGCAGCCGGGGATCCAGAATGTGGACAGGCTTTGACTGCATTTTGTGTCTTGATGAATCAGTTTGGCGTGCCATTGGCACCAGGTAAGACTGTGGGTCCCTCGACTTGCCTTGAGTTTCTGGGGATCGAGCTCGATTCCAAAGAAGGTTGTTTTCGTTTACCAGAGGACAAAGTGTTAAGATTCAGGGCATCCTTGCAAATGTGTATAAGGGAGTCTAAGGTGAAGCTACATCAATTACAGCAATTGGTGGGACAGTTGAATTTTGCCCTGAGAGTTATACCGATGGCCCGCCCCTTTTCTCGCTCGATCGCTCAAGCCATGGTCGGCCTGAGGGAGGGTCATCTTCGCACAAGGCTCTCGGCAGAGGTTCGCCAGGACATGCGCATTTGGTTGGCATTTCTGGCGGATTTCAATGGTCGAATTGTATGGAACAAACCGGCCGTGTCCTCTGAGGAGCTAGGGCTGTGGACAGATTCGGCAGGGAGCATTGGTTTTGCTGCCATATTCGGCACACAGTGGTCGGCACAAAAATGGCCGTCATGGTGGCATGATAGTGGTCTGACGAGCAACATTGCTTTCCTAGAACTTTTTCCCATACTGGTGGCCCTGAGAACTTGGCCCGAGGGGTTCAGAGATCACTCTGTGGTATTCTGGTCTGATAACATGACCGTTGTTGAGTGTATCAATAGCCAGGCAGCACGATGCAAATGGATTCTGAGATTGCTCAAGGAAATTGTGTTATTGTGTATGCAATTGAATGTACTATTTAGGGCAAGACATGTCCCGGGGGTGATGAACCAAGCGGCTGATGCGCTTTCTCGTTTTCATATGCAGGCCTTCTGGGGTTTTCTGCCCACAGCGGACCCGGTGGCAGCACCCTTTCCCGAAGCTCTCTGGTCTCTCGGTGCCCAGAACTACAGGACCTCGTGGGAGAGAGTTTAGCACCCAGGACGAGGAAGGCATATGAAGGGGCGTTCCGTTCCTATTGGGCCTTTTTGGGGGCGGCTAGAGGGGAGCTTTGGGATCAGGAGGAGTTGGTAGTAAAATTCCTGCTGTCGTTACGTCAGGCAGGCAAATCAGTGGCTACGGCCCAGAGGCATCGGGCCGCCATTTCCTTTGTGGCTAGGGCTCATGGGATCCAGGACCCGACAGCGTCTTTCGTTGTACAAAAAGCGCTACGTGGGTGGCAACGCCTTGAGGGTCGCAGAGTAGATGAAAGGCGCCCGATAGGTTTGGATAGGTTGGCCCTGTTATTATCTAAACTCCCTGCAACATGTTCATCCCAGTATGAAACAGTGTTATTCCGAGCCGCTTTTACGCTGGCATTCCATGGGGCTATGCGAGTAAGCGAACTAGTGGCGAGGAACAAGCAGGATGTGATGGGGGGACTGTGCCGAGAGCACGTTCAGATCAGAGGGGAGACGATGACTCTCTCGTTCGTCAGGTCCAAGACCGATCAGGGTGCAAGGGGTGATTGCATAATCATACAAAGGATACCCGGGTCCTCCATGTGCCCGGTGAGTTGTGTAGAGGAATATTTGGCACAAAGGGTGGCATCATGGGGGGGGACCTTGTTGAGACACGCTGACACCACACCACTGACGAGGTTTCAGTTTCAGCGGGTGCTTGCGATGTCGATTACGGCTGCGGGCTTGAACCCGGGCGAGTTTGGGACCCATTCCTTTCGGATAGGGGCTGCTACAGAGGCTACAGCCAGGGGGTTGAATGTTGAACAAATCAAACGTGTGGGGCGTTGGTCCTCCAATTGTTATAAGAGGTACGTGCGGTTGCACATGTTGTGAAGCTGTAATGTTGTACTCACGCTTCTTGTTTTTGTTTGGTTTCAGTTGCGCAAGCCTACGAGGCGGGGCGGACTATGCAGTCGACCCAACACCGGGCCAGCGGTCAGACTTCACCGGCTGTGAAAAAGGAGGTGTGGGTCGTGGGCCACTCATACGTGAGGCGTGCCGCGGACGTATTCAAAGCAGGTGACATGATTCACGTGGCTGGGGAATACGGGTACAGTATGTCCTTCTACGGAAAGGGCGGACTCTGTATTGACCAGTTTCAATCATTTTTTGAGGGTTTGCTAGGGCGGACGAGGTCACCGCCGGCTATAATCATAGTACATCTTGGGGGCAATGATTTGGTCACCACTGGTAGACGACTTCTCCTTGAGGCGATGCTTTCCACTGTAAGTTGGTTGGCGAGGAGAGTTCCAGGGTGCACGATTGCATGGTCACATATGATCCCACGAAAAGTATGGCGGGGGGCTATTTCTGTTTCTGCTCTGAATCATTCAGTAAGGAAAATTAATAACAAAATGAGTAGATTGTTCCGTTCCAATACACTGCATTCTATTTCGCATGGTTGTATTACTGGTGACAGTATGTATTTGGGGGATGGTGTTCATTTATCCCGGGTGGGGAACGAGTTACTCATAGGGGACTGTATAGCTTGGCTAAAGACTTTAAGACATGACCTTTAGGTAGGAGTGTTGTGGGGGGTCCGGATAGCCGGTCAACTATCCGGCCTGTGGCGGTAAGGTCATGATCGGTGAGCACTAATTGGAAGATCCCTATGAGTGGGCGTCACCCATTACGGATGGGAGCGCTCGAGGGAGGTGGCCATTGGCCCCTCAACGGGGTAGGCGGTCCCTTCTAAGGATGGGCCGCCGAAAGGAAAGGAAAGGCGGTCAAGGCCCCTTCCTGGGTAGGAGGGGCTGTTTGAAAAAAAATTTGTGATCAATCAGAAACAGTAACATTAATAGAGACAGAGTGAGTGAACAAGAGTGAAGAAGTATGAGAAGAGAGGGACTGAGAAAAATAGTGGAAGGAGTAGAATAATTAAGTAATAGAGAAAGGACTGAGGGAAGTAGCAAACGCAGGAAAGTAAGGATTAAACAAATGAAGCAGTAGAACTAATAGAAGTTAAATGTGATAGATTAAATGATTGATTCAGGATGACGATAAGGTGTGGCCTCTCCAAAAGTTTGTTAAAGGTGAGGCCTACTCAGGGTTGCATATCAAATTTATGCTTGTTGAAGAATACAGAGGAGATAATACATGTGAAGGCCTACCATTGAAGTAAAACATGTCCACTTCACTCTTAAGCAACGGCCTGACCTCTTCTGTGTCCATAGACAGACCTAAACTTCATCTGCACAATGTCATTCGTAAACTTAGAAAACACAAGTAATGTAATTGTAAAACGTGGAGTTTCTTTTGCTCATTTCACACTCACATCACCTGTGTTGCCTTTGCTTAGGTATCTCATAGTGCAGATGTAGTTCAGCATAAAAAAACAGTACACAGAAGTGCAGCAGTGTATGCATTAACTTTGATATTCACAGAAGCCTCAGTTTTTCCATGTCTACCTCACATTTCTAAATGTATATCATAAGTACAAAAAGTAGAACATTAATTATACATGTTAAATGGTTTATTTTTGCTGTTCTCAGAATGTATCAAATTTCACTTAAATCAGTGACTTGAAGGTATTCATCAAGTAACAGCGGGGGAAAAAAAACACAATCAAAATGATTGTGTTTAAAAAACCCATACAACATAAGAAATCTGAATTCAAAACTCCTTAAAATTAACTTACTTTCCATAACGTCGAAGGATGTCCTATGAACAGCGTACACTCTGTTGTGCTATTAATATTTTCAGCCCGCCACTTTCTGAAAGAAGACCTCCATCGTTTTGAAAAATATGTTACATACAATAAAAGACTTCTCACATTCTACCACATGTTTCCACATGGCCAAATCATGTTGGAGCGATTTACAACTCTTGTAATTCTTGTAATCAAATCCCGTCATTTTCTATTTTCGCAACTTTCAGAAAGAAAACATTTAAGATTACTTTCACAATCCTGTACTACTAATATCTTACCCTTCTTGCTCACTCATGTTCTACTTTTCCTATGACACTGATACTGCTTACTATGAAGCAGACTTACTTGCATCAGGTTTATATAGTTGGATTTTTAAAATGACATTATAATTAAAAGTTTTGGACCAATAATCTAGACAGCATTGCAGACTTACATTCCCTCTACTTCATGAACCTTTTGCAATTCCTCAGAGCAAATCCCGAGATTCTTTCCTTAAAATGTTGGTTATAAAAACACCAGGTAAGAATTTTTAAGGTCAAACGGCAATTTTTTTTTGAAAGTTACAACAGAATCGTTGCAGAATGACCAGCCGTTTCTAGACTTTAAATAAGCTGTGTAATGTCCTGATGTTGTTGAAGGACCATCGTGATAGATAATTGCTGCAGTTACAAAAGTCCTTCCTGATATTGACAACTGCGAAGCAACAACATTTTTTATTAAAGTTGTCAATTTTGATCCATCAGGCCTACATCGTTGGATCATTAAAATGACATACTGGCCATATCTTCGTATAAATAATGTTGACATCATTTCAGATTTACATTGGCTACACTCCATGTTGTGATCAGCTGCTTTTACTAGCTTATTAAAGGAGACTGATTTTCTGTCTGGCAAAGTTAAATATATAAATCTTTCTGAGTCTACACTAGTAGTACTTGATGATGTACAGTTCTTGCAGTCATGCTGCCATTGATAAGAAAGCCCAAACAGGTGATCTACATCTACACCCTCATCTTGCAATACATTAAGCATATACATTAAAAACTCCTGACAATCCTGCTGATTATTTTCAGAGAAGTCTGTTTGACCTGAACATTCATCTAACAGATAATGAACTTCAGACACACTTTCTACTTTTGTTCGATTAGTGCTACATTTCTCTAACACAGAATTCAACAAACAACATAAACTTTGTTCCGAATTGAACACAATCTGTTCTTTTAAAGTCTCTAGTGAAAAGAGAACATTAACCACTACATTTGCATAGCAGTTGACAACAGAACTGTTTTCAAATTGAAAACCGACAACATCTTCAACAGAATCCGTTTTCTTTCTGCTTACAATTTTCGGTTCATCGACTTTTGGGCTTTTTGCTACAACCTCCCTACTATTACTGATATTTCTTCGTTTACGGCCTACCACACGTTTCTCAAACAAAGGATATTGAGGCAAATGTGGCGCATACTCTCTTCTTAACCTATTGTATTCCTTAACACAATCTAGATCCGCACAAATGTTTGTGACATCACAATCAATCAAGTACAATCCCGATAAAGTTCTAACTCGTGACAATGCCACATATGCCATACCGTCCTTGAACACAGAACTGCCAATATTCACCAATGCACTATCTACACTTAAACCTTGCGATTTATGGATTGTCACCACATATGCCAAGCAAACAGGAAACTGTTTACGGCGAACATATATGTCTTTAACAAGCAAAAACCTAGCAGAACAACGACCAATTAGCTGTACTTCCTCAATGCCATCAAATTTAATTTTTAAAAATTCAATACCATCTCTACTTCTGTATTTCTCAAAATCAACAACATTACCCATTGATCCATTTACCAGACCTCTTTCAACATGTAAATTCCTTCTCAAAATGATTCGGCAATTTAAACACACATTCAAAGTCTTTTCAAAACCCGCTGTTTTAGATATAGTCTTCTTTAATGAATCCAATTTTGATTTCAAATTCTCAGACAAAATAATTGTTGATCCCATATGCTCTATTCTGTCAATAGCTTCAAGTTTCACAATCTCTTGCTTTTCTAAATTCAACATTTTGTTGTTGAAGATGGCACATTCTGCAAGAGTTGGCATCAAACATATTCCGGATTTCTTCTCAGTAATTTTCTGAAAAATATTCTCAGGCACAACGTCTTGTTCTGGATATAAATTTGACAGTAATCATGCATTTAAAGCTTCTTTCCCATGCTCGGTCACTTTTCCAATTCTAATATCTTGTAGAATATTCTTGTAATCTTCATCCTTTGCCTGACGCATATTTTCATGCAGTTCAGCATAATTGAAGTTTAACCATATATTGACGTTGCCAATGCTCCCTAGGCACTTCCTGGTATCTTCATGCGTGAGTATTTTGAACACAGGTTGTCCTTTTACTGGTGTCAGCTGCAGAAGATCTCCGAAAACAATGATGTGTTTGCCACCAAATAACACATCATACTCAGTTTTAAGAACTTCTTGCATTCTCAAATGCACAAAGGCAAGCATGACATTGGAAACCATGCTTACTTCGTCAATGATAAGAAGTTTCATTTTCCTCAAGACTCTTGAAACTTCACAACAAGCATCCCCAGATAACTTGTGGTATTGTAATTTGTTGTCATGCTCCACTGGCAGCATCAGTAGACGATGCAAAGTATACCTTTAATGTTATATGCTGCCAGTCCAGTAGGAGCGGTAACAACACAAGACAGCGATGACTCAGTCCTTTCCTGCAAATAACAAGAAATTGCTTTAATAAGGAAACTTTTTCCAGTTCCCGCTTCTCCACTCACGTACAGTCGGACAGGCTTCAACGACGTACATGAGCACTCTTTCTTCTCATGACTTAATCCATGATCAATTTGCTTGGTAACTTCGTCATATATTTTCCTCTGCTCAACGTTGAGTTGTTTTTCCAAGTCTTCTAAGTTAACTGCATCCTCCTGAGCATGTGCCATGGCTCCTTCCACTTCATTCATAGCAGTGGCAGCTTCATTTTCGATAATAGATCCTCCTAGTGGATCCTGACTCAATGAAACAGAACTCTGACTGTCCTGAGAACTGTCTCTGGCAATCTCGGCTGCAATCGTTGCTTCCTGCTCAATTTCCAAAGTCAACATTTCTTGATATTTGGGAAAAGCAGGACATTCTATGGTCTCCTTAGCGGCAGTGAAAGAGTCTTCGTAACAGAGGAAATCTCCAAGCAGTTCCTCTTCTGCACGCCAAGGCTTGAAAAGTTGCAAAAGTGCTCAATAGAAAAACTCCTTTTTTTCTGGAGATTCGCCACTCAATTTTCGATGGTTTACTAATTGGCATTTTCTTTGCTTGACCAGACATCCCTCACTTCCAATTACAGCATACACTCCTTTCTCAATATCTTCTTTGATGTTCCTCTTGAATATGTAATTTTGTAGAACCTCATATAGACAAACATTCTCAAGGTGACTGCTTCGATTTGGATAATATGTATCCAACATGTTGGTCTTCAAAATGTCGGTACTGTTTGGCTCCTTTTCCGCCAAATACTCAATTTACCGGACAGGTTTTAGAACTCGATTTCGCGTTGCAGCAAGACCAAGACTCGCCCAAACGATACTCCTGGATTTGGCATAGAGACTTGCTGAAGACAACCGGTCAGAACATTCGTAAGCTCCGATTTCTCGATGCGACAACATCTTCAAACTGAAACTGTACAACTTCTTGCTGAGTCTCTTTTCATGGGAAATATCCACCCACATATCCTTCAATTCTGTTTTTTCTTTTTTGGTGATGTAAGATGTCACATACCGAGCCACAGCCATACAGTTGTCAGCCACAAACTGTATATCCATGTTAGCATTCCACATGGACAAAATCACTGGGTTGTAGTCGTTGATGTACTTGGACTCTTCGTTCCTTTTCAAATTGTATGTATTTTTGGGTGATTTCCTCGTCACATTATGTTGCAGAGAAGACATCAAACTGTTCACTCTTCCTTTAGAAATCACCGGTCGTTGAAAGTTGAAACGACATTTGGTGTAGAACTTGTCCTTGTTTCTGAATTTACGACAACAGTACTCTCCACAACGATGGCTTTGGAAACGTAGAACTTGTTCTCTTAGGCTTTTCTTCTCCGTTGCGTTTGGAACAGCACACGTAGAATACTGTTCTATGAAATTCATCACTAAGTCATCCGGATCTGTTCCAAATTTAGGTGCATCCTTGATCCACAGCAACATATGTATATGAGGAGCACCTCTTGCTTGGTACTCCTTTCTCCAGAAGAAATCCAACACCTCTCCAAGAGGTGGAGTCTTCCTATTTGTGATGAAAGACATCATAGCTTCAAATCTATGATTGAAGTACCTGCATACATTCACTGGATCCAAAGAACACAGTTCTCCGGGTGTCTTGAATTCAATGTTTTCAATATTTCCATTTGCCTCTCGTAGAAATTCAAGTAAGTCTTCCCAGCCATAC
Source organism: Lissotriton vulgaris (assembly GCF_964263255.1). Lineage (NCBI taxonomy): Eukaryota > Metazoa > Chordata > Amphibia > Caudata > Salamandridae > Lissotriton > Lissotriton vulgaris. The sequence continues at coordinate 1,025,736,701 of NC_141687.1, forward strand.
TCGGCACAGCTCAGAGTGAGGAACCATGTTGGAGTTCCTAAGTTCCTCAGCATACATTTTAAATCACCATGACGACGGTACCAGTACTCATTAGTACCACGCTGACACGCCATGAGATTAATTAAGTGAGAATCCAAAATACTGTCTTGGACATTGACTTTATGCATAAAGTCACTTGCCGAGATATTTTGCATCTGTATACCACTTTTCAAGATGTGGTTCACTGCATATGACAGTCCAGACAGATCGCTTTCAAACAGGAGATGAAACAAATAGGGAATGCATTGACGAAACCTAGGATCTTCTGCATACAATCGTAAAGTCCGGTATTCAGACGCAGGAATTTGATGAGGTCGCTCATCATATCTTCCTCCTTGACCTGTTGGAAATAGCTGTGGGAAACACCAAGCTTCCAAACTTTCCTCCCAAACACTAATGGGACTCCCTTTGGCTTGTTTCATTTGAAACAACTCAATAGCATTCCCCATGACTTCCTTGGAATGCAAAGGATGAACACTATAATGTTCATATATTTCTTCACTTTTAGAGGCCTCTACTTTCTCAATTTGGCCAGCACACAAATCGCTATCCTCTTCATCACTTACTTCCTCTTCTGCAACATATACATTCTTATAGTACTTATTATTTTTCTTCAAATACAATGTTGCCTTTTTGACTTTCCTAACATCCACTAAATCTTGCCATATTTTCTTATTCTTTGTCGGAACCCCATTAACCAAGATAACCAGAGGTTCCTCTTCCACTTTTTCTACTCCAATTGTGTTAATGTTTTTGTTCAAATCTAGAGGCAAATAAACAACTCTTCCCTTTAATCCTCTCTGTAAATCTGATGGAGGCAACTTCCCTGTCTTTGGCTCCATTCTTACAATAGCCTGAAAGGGATGGATACTTTGAATCAAAATAGATTCATAAGTATTTAAATCCTTCAATTCAGAAGGAATCTTAACCAATTCCAGATTATTATGAACCGCCCTAGCAGGCATCTGGTTTTGGTTTAATTTGTTACAACAATAAGTACACACACGTTGATCCGATCCCAAATCAAAGTAATTTTCTACCATCAAGTATGTGGCAAAATCCTTCCATTCACTATTATTTTCCCTTTCACTTTTTGCATATAAATCCACTAACTTAATCTGATTCTTGTAATAAGTGCGTCGACAACACACACAAGTGAAATTAGGCCTCTCACTTGATTTCATCTGAAACGTGGCAATTTCCTTCTGAAAATTATCTGTACTGGAAACCTGTACATTATCTTCAACATTACCCTCTACTTCTGGGTCAATTTGAACATTCTCATCTTTACTTCCAAAGTAACAAAACTCAATTTCTTCACAAATATTCTTGACATCTATTTCAGAACCATGCAAAAGAGCAGCACATAATTGTTTAAGCATAATTGCTGGACTCTTAGCATGATACAACATTCTCACTAATTTCCTCACTTTATTATGATGCACTGCTAGCATCCTGAAATGATGAAAAACACTCTGGCATACTCTCCTGGAAAGACAAGCCAGTGAATGACCGCGCAAACCTGTCATTTGTCTCACTCTGCAAGGATCTAATTCTTGCAACAACTTCATTTTCTGCTTCAAACTTTTCTTATTAAATATCCGTACAAATTCACAAAGCAAATTGATGGAATCCTGTCGCACACTGCAAATAGAACTACACTTCCAAATGTACACAGGACCTTTAGGACGTCTTTCTAAAACCTCATTACCTAACACCTCTTCTATCTCTGTTGTCACAAGTTTTTCTTTTTCAACTGGACAACCATCCTTCACTTCATAAGCTCGACCACTGGTGTCAACTGCAAGCACCAAATCATTATCCTGAAAATAACTCTCCTCATTAAAAAATGCCTCACAACTTGAACTTTGCATCCATTCTTCGGAAAAAACTTCACAAAAGTTACTACGATTAACTACTCTCTTCCATCTACTATTTGATTTGAAATCAGAAATTACCTTGTTTAGTGTCCTAATTCTATTGATTACCAAAATAAACAACTTTCGCTTAATTTCGAAAGCATGATCAATAATTTTCTCTACATTTTTCTTTTTCTTATAAAATGCCACTTTCTGTTTGCCTTTCTTAATATTTTTTAATAAATTAACTATTATCCTGTTGCGGAACATTCGTTTTCGAATGTCCCTAAACTGTTGTTTCCTTCTACTATCATGCACAGAGTTATCTCTTGCTCTAGCAGTAACATTTTTGATTGGTTTTTCCTTTCCATTTAAATTGCTTCTCTTTTTCTGGACTGAAACATTTTTTGTTGAAATACTTTTTTTACTACAAATATTTCTTATGAATGATTTCGTGCTGTTACCCGGAGCTTTCTTGGTGATTTCACAAGTTTTTTTGGGAGAGGACTGCTGCAATAATAGATGATCCTGCTGTCTTTGACGTTTTCTAGCCTTTTTAATTCGATTCTTAGTTGGCATTTTTAACATTTTGAAATGATCTGCAGTTGAATCTGTGGAAAAATATAATAAAAAATGTTATTAACCACTATTACCAAACAGTAAATGAATAATAGTCATCAAAAAGTTAACACCCTACTTATTATTTAACATAGCAAATCTTTTGCACCACCACTGCGTCACAAAAGTGACGCACAGTGGTACAAAACAGGCATACACCTATCATAAATCTCTCCCTAACATTTTAAATGATTGATTCAGGATGATGATAAGGTGTGGCCTATCTAGAGGTTTGTTTGGGCCCAGATCTTTGGACTGGGGTGAATGTGTGACATTGATCCACATTCGGTCCATCACCTGTTTTGTTTGTTTGAGGTGAGGCCAACACACGGTTGCAGATGAGATTTTCGCTTGTTGAAGAAAACAAAGGAAATAATACATGTGAAGGCCTACCAATGAAGTAAGTCATGTCCACTTCACTCTTGAACAAAGGGCAGACCTCTTTTGAATCTGTGGTCAGACCTAAACTTCATCTGCACAATGTCATTCATAAACTTAGGAAACACTAGTGATGTAATTGAAAAATGTGGAGTTTCTTTTCCTCATTTCAGAATTACATCACCTGTGTTTCCTCATTGACTTAAAATGTCCTTAAGACACATGAAAGCGTTTTTTTGATTGCCCTTGCACCATTTTTGGGTCATTTTTAAAATGGCTATGTAACTCCCATAATCAAAATGTAAATTTGCCAAGCACAGGTGGGAGCATATTTACAAGAAACTTGCCCCATGGAGAACGCTTTCCATTTAAAAAGGGAAAAATAACATCATAGACACTCAAATGCCTTATAAATATGGTCCAAACAACCTATGAAGCTCTAGCAGTACATATCCAGAAATGTAATTGATTTAAAAAATCGTTTTTAAACACAACATATAAATCAATTGTATACCTACATTCAAGAGGAAATGACTGAAAATGTCCTTAAGACAAGTAAAAGCGTTTTTTTTTGATTGCCCTTGCACCATCTTTGGATCATTTTTAACATGGCTATGTAACTCCCATAATCAAAAACAACATTTGCCAAGCACAGGTGGGAGCGTATTTACAAGAAAGTTGCCCCATGGAGAAAGCTCTTCAATTAAAATGGGAAAAATAACCCCATTGACACTCAAATGCCTTTTAAATATGCTCCAAACAACCTATGAAGCTCTAGCAGTACATATCCAGATTTGTAATTGATTTCAAAAAATCGTTTTTAAACACAGCATATAAATCAATTGTATACCTACATTCAGTCAGAAATGACTGAAAATGTCCTTAAGACACATGAAAGCGTTTTTTTGAAGGCCCTTGCACCATTTTTGGGACATTTTTAACATGGCTATGTAACTCCCATAATCAAAATCTAAATTTACCAAGCACAGGTGGGAGCGTATTTACAAGAAACTTGCCCCATGGAGAAAGCTCTTCAATTTAAAAAGGGAAAAATAACATCATAGACACTCAAATGCCTTATAAATATGGCCCAAACAACCTATGAAGCTCTAGCAGTACATATCCAGATTTGTAATTGATTTCAAAAAATCGTTTTTGAACACAACATATAAATCAAATGTATACCTACATTCAGTCGGAAATGACTGAAACTGTCCTTAAGACACATGAAAGCGTTTTTTTGAATCCCCTGGCACCTTTTTTGGGTCATTTTTAACATGGCTATGTAACTCCCATAATCAAAATCTAAATTTGCCAAGCACAGGTGGGAGCGTATTTACAAGAAACTTGCCCCATGAAGAACGCTTTCCATTTAAAAAGGGAAAAATAACATCATAGACACTCAAATGCCTTATAAATATGGCCCAAACAACCTATGAAGCTCTAGCAGTACATATCCAGAAATGTAATTGATTTCAAAAAATCGTTTTTAAACACAGCATATAAATCAATTGTATACCTACATTCAGTCAGAAATGACTGAAAATGTCCTTAAGACACATGAAAGCGTTTTTTTGAAGGCCCTTGCACCATTTTTGGGACATTTTTAACATGGCTATGTAACTCCCATAATCAAAATCTAAATTTACCAAGCACAGGTGGGAGCGTATTTACAAGAAACTTGCCCCATGGAGAAAGCTCTTCAATTAAAATGGGAACAATAACATCAGAGACACTCAAATGCCTTATAAATATGGGCCAAACAACCTATGAAGCTCTAGCAGAACATATCCAGAAATGTAATTGTTTTCAAAAATCGTTTTTAAACACAACATATCTGTTTCAGCTTACATGAGAGACCATGGAATGGGCTCCATGTACAACAATAACTTGTGTTACTGCATGCCAGATTTCTACACAGAATATGCAATTACAATTTCTCAAAGAAACAAAATCTATTTGTATATCACTTGAGACAAAGCCACATTTTAAAGACACAGCTTTCTTCATCATTTTCTCCTTAAATCATACTATTCTCTATCTAAATTAAATAAATCTTTTCTCACCTTAGCAAATACTTTTTGAGTTTCAAAACAGTCTCAAAAATACACCAAATTGTCTTCAGCAGAACAAAGAGGATGCACTCCAGAGGCTGCAGCTATAGAAAGCACAGAAATGCTGATATTCATTACACATATCTCTCATATTAGCCAATCATAACTCTTCCCTCACTTTTTTCAAATCAAAACCCTTCCCCCCTCTGCTCTCTCTGCCTTTTTTGCTTGGCAACCACCTCCTGAAAGACCTCTCATGTTTGCAAGTTCACACAACAATGTTTCAATTGAACTCTGAACTCTCAGTGCACCTGCGTATCCAGTGCAATCTTTCATTAAATGTTTTTTCCTTGACCATTCAAATTACATCTTTCAAAGAACACATCCATGCACCCTAACTTTCTGTTTTCAGAAATGGAAATGCACCAATCACTGCTAATGAATCATTAGCACTGGAAATCCACAGTTTTTTTTCTTTACAAACTCCTACTGTTTCAACTACCCTTTCATTACCACACTTCATCTGACTGCAGCACAACCTTCTCCCACCATGTTTAATGTCTGGATTGTTGGACATAGTTACATCTACTGGGCTCAAAGGTATGCTGAGAACAGAAATTTACCTAACCTCAATTTACAAGATGTGGAAATTAAGTGGTTGGGCCAAAGAGGATTAAAATGTCACCAATTGATACCATTGGTGAAAACCTTTATGCATTTGCCAAAACCTGACCTGTTAATTGTGCACTGTGGAGGTAATGATTTGGGCACTTTGACTGGGGTAGGTCTGGAAATGCTTTTAAAGGACACCTTTGAGCAATTAATGGCACTTTTGCCTCAAACTGCCTTGGTATATTCCAATATATGCCAAAGACAGAAATGGAGGTGGTCCAACCAATTTTGTCCACAAATTGAGAAGTCGAGGAAGCATGTAAACAAATCTGTTTCAGCTTACATGAGAGACCATGGAATGGGCTCCATGTACAACAATAACTTGCGTTACTACATGCAAGATATCTACAGAGGAGATGGAGTTCACTTCTCAGATGAGGGCAACAGAATTTTCATTTTGAATTTAAGACTGTGCATTGGTACCTACTTATAAGTACCAAAATGTACCATAAACCCAAAAGCTCTTCTCAGAGCTACCCTACATCTGATCACTCACAATTATTATTTTTCTCTAACTTTTTTCTCTAATTTTCATCAAACTACGCTCCAAGAGCGCTACCCGGTACGCGAACTGGAAGCTAACCGCGCAAAATTTAAAAAAAAATGTTTTTTTCCTGCACATATGGTCCTCCTCAGCCACCCTCAGAAAACCTAGGGCGTCAAGATACATCTACCGTGCCCCCTTCTACCCATTCTGAACATTATTTGCCCTCCATCTTGTATCTTGATTCCACCGAAACACAAAATTGTGGACTCCCGTAACGCTGCTGGTTCGCGGACCGGGACGCATACCGGGAAGCGGTCCAATAAAAAAGGTGGGAAAGTAATTCACAGAAAAAACGACTGGAGACACTCTCACCAAATATACATTAGCTCATACTACATAACAATCCCTTTCATTTTCACAAATTTGATTGAAATTCCATTTAGCCATTAAGCCTGTAGACCTCTCTAAATACCGTGAGGTAAATTACTTCACAAAACACATCTAAAGTGTTGGAATTGACAACCAATGAAAATGTTACTTTCATTTTCTACTTTTATTACCTGACATTTGATTGGTTATATACCTGAATATATATAAAGGAAGAGAAGGAAACACAGCCATTTTGACTGCTACTTCTTGTTGTACATTACATTTGAATTATCACTAAACACTTCGACTTGTTTGTGAAGGTAAGTTGTTATTTTTAAAACTGAAGTATATTGTGCACTATAAGTTAATATGGTAAACTTTTTCTGATAGTTATATACTATCCCTCTGTAGTAGTTATAGATTTAGATAGACTTCTCTGTTATAGTTATGGATGGAGTTAGGCTTCTCTTGGTTAAATCACATACACTTTTTTATAGTCCTACTTCCACTCTGATACTATACACTGCCAAAAGATAAATTCACTGATAAAAACTGCCTATCTAAAATTAATACCAACAGTGCCCCATCTCTACTAATATATATTTTTGTATCCAAATTTCAGGCAAAATGGAAGGCGAACAGAAAGTTGTATTTAAAATTGTACTGCAAGAGAGCAGCCAAGAAAACCTTTATCAAAATGAAAATGAAAATGAATTTATGGATGAAAGTAGGGACCAGGAACTACTACAATGTGTGGAAGCAGTGGATAACCTCCTTAAAAATGAGGGCATTTTACACCCTCAAAGACTACAAAGTATATTCAATGAGAATTATGAAATTTCTGACAGTGAAATGTTAGAAAGTTTAATAAATTATGAAACACAATCACAATAAAAAAATGCTTAAAAAATAAAGAAAATAAAAAATAATCAACAAAAACAACAAACAATTAACATACAGTATTTGAAAAGTCTATCATTCTTTTTTCCTTATAGTACGCTGTCCAGAACGCTTTCCGGTTCGCGGACTAGGCGCTTCCGTGCACAAACGCCAAAGTTATTAGACATAGAATTTTCAAAAATCCCATAGGGAAAAAATCCTAACTATATATACCTACTGGCGACCGCCAGTAGGTAATATACACATACATACATAGATATATACATATATATATATATATATATACACATACATACATAGATATATATATATATACACATACATAGATATATACATATATATATTCACTGAAAAAACCATAGGTTATAGACCATATATAGTTAGGAATTAGCATTTACAAAACCTTATTTTACTCACACAAAACCATTGAAATTCCATATATAGTTAGTTGCACTAACTATATATCGCGCACCCGCAATCCACTGCTGATGATGTCACATATTACATAATTCTTGACATGGTCAGTGACATCACTGATGACATCACTGATGACATCTCAAATGACATCACTGATGACATCACTGATGACATATCAAATGACATCACTGATGACATCACTGATGACATCTCAAATGAAATCACTGGTGACATCACTCATGATATCATTCATGTGATAATACAATGAACCTCTTCAGACTCTAATATAACCTTAGATACAATCAGTGTAAACAGACACTCACAGACTGTCACTCATCCATGGAGTTACTCACACAACTAGTCAGTCATGCAAAAAATCAATCACACCTCCATTTCCTCAACTATACAATTATACAAACTTTACTTATTCAAACATATACTAACACATATTTTCTCTCTTATACAATCCCTGATACAAGTTCACAATGATCCATACAGCCACTCACACATTCACTGGCTCTTATGCACAGTTATTTATATATGTCAACTCTCACATGTACTGTGTTTTACATATGTACTTACTTTGACATGTAGCACTGAGATATCCATTCACTCACCAATACACTCATGCACACAGTTAACCTCCCATAGAGATGTTTCCACATGCACTTTTGAAACCATACATCTAGTGAATCAACTGCTCACACATCTATGCACAGAGTCATACACCTCCCAGCCACCCACACACACACTCAGTCTCCCATACAAATACTTGGGCAACCAATCAATAACCCATATAGTTAATCATCTAGCTACTGATCAACACATGCAGCAGTTTACAGAACAACAGACATAATGATGCACAAATTAAGACAGTTTAGTCACTAACCCATGCACTCAGTGAGACACATTTAATCACTCACTCATACAGTCAGTCATGCACCTACTAAATCCTTCATCCAGACACTTATAAATCCACTCATTATTCAATATGTAAGACATATTTTAACTTTACAGAAACATACAGTCACTGGATGTTGTCATCAGTGATGTCATCAGTGATGTCATTTGAGATGTCATCAGTGATGTCACTGACCATGTCATGAATGATGTAATATGTGACATCATCAGCAGTGGATTGCGGGTGCGCGATATATAGTTAGTGCAACTAACTATATATGGAATTTCAATGGTTTTGTGTGAGTAAAATAAGGTTTTGTAAATGCTAATTCCTAACTATATTTGGTCTATAACCTATGGTTTTTTCAGTGAATTTTCAAGGTTTTGTAAATGCAAATTCCTAACTATATATGACCTAAAACCTATGGTTTTTTCTGTTAATTTCAATGGTTTTTTAAAACCAAATATCAAATGCTGTCAAATGTCAAGTACATGATAGGTAAAAACATTTTCGTGTTTATGCACGCTGATGTGCTTTGAACGCTGCCCCCCTCCCCCCCCCCTCTTTTCTCTTAGCAGTACTCTCTCTTTGCAGATAGTGAAGGGTAGTTAACGCAGGCCTTTGCCCCCGTTGTAATCCGTCGTGCCTGCTTCTCTCTCTATTTGATTGATTGCTATCCAAGCATTTACTGTTTTAGAATTGGTTCTCTTTGGTTCATTCTGTATTTACAAACAAGCACAGAGTCGCAATACTCTGTTTAGTCTTTGCAGATAGTGAAAAATAGTAAAAAAAAACAAAAGGAATCGAGCAAAATCAGTAGGCCACTAATGGGATCTGTTTTTGACCTCGCTAAAATAGAAACATTAAGAACAACCCCTCATGAGAAATACGAAACTAGTAAGATGAACTTAGCTCCACACCATGATGGCTGCAAGACAGCTCGACTCCGCCGCCCACCCCACCCCACCTTAAAATAACGACAAACCCTATGCAAATATTATAAATATATACAACACACCAGCAAAGTAACAGGGTAAAACATTTTATTAAATAACTATTTACATAACTATTTTATACTTTTTGTTGCCCGATCCGGCTAGCTCAATCGATCGAGCATGAAACTCATGCACTCTGATAGCAAGCGTTGCTGCTGATGCTATGCAGACCAAAACTGGTTTTCAGTTTGTACATTCTTCTAGATTTTTCCATCCAAGGCTGGTTGAGTTTGTAGAACGATGGCTTCAGATTTTCAACATACGGTGTGGTGGCGCGGACTGGGAGGGGGCACATGGCTCCTGCCCCCTCCCCAAGTAAGATTTTCATATGTGAGTGTACGTTCATGGTTTTGGTCCCTGAGTTGCTTCGATGTCACTGCCATGCTCAAATGGCATAAGTTCTGGATGTTGGGTGCCATAGTTCAGAGTTCTGAGCAGCGCTTGTAACACTGTCTGAAGCTTATTTGCACCTACTGCAGCTTCACTATTCTCAAAGTAAGTGAGGGCCGTTTGTGGACCTGACTGCATTTGAAAACAATGTGATATGGTACCTCCCTAAACCGCTTGACGGAGGCCCCCGAGGGGCGGTGTGATGGCACGGACTCGGAGAAGACGCTTGGCTCCGACCCCCTCCCCAAGTCTTATAGCACTGGTGTAGCCTGAGATCGCCCCCGACATAGGCGGCCGGCTCCCGGGGTCCGGCGGAACTTTTTGCCTTTTGATGACTCTTCCATTCTGGACCTTGTCCCACAATCCGTTTGACCTGAAGACACGCTGTAGTGGGGCGCCCCTTTACCGTTTCAGTTGCCATTCCGCCCGCTTTTGCTACACTGTGCCTCTTCCGCCACTCAGCTGTTTACCGCCCGCTCTTGCGACTACAGCGTCTCGCTCACCATGTAGTTGAGTTGCTCCCGCTCTTGCGATGCAACGATAGGCAGCTGCCACAGGACTCTCAAAATGGCGACCGGCTCTTCAGATTTGGGCGTGGTCCACTAAAATGGCCCTGGGACACCTTGGAACTCGGACGCTTGCCTGATAGGGCTTGGGTCCCATTCTCGAAAGCGTCCCCTCAGCCTTGAAGATTCTACAAAAGTCTTGGGGGCCCCCGACTCCCGCAGGCTTCTGGTGGGGAGCGGCTGCCATGATTGCTTGTGGAATGGCCACGACTGAGCTACGAGATGGTGGTGCTCTCATGCTGACGCCAGCTTCAGTCTGAAACATCCAGAAACACTGTAGACTACCAATTCGATCAGTTCCGGTAGCGCCCCAACATGACCCGGTAGAGAAGAACTTGCCCTCCCCTCTTTGACTGATGGTTCTTGTTGCCTGTCCCTTCTGTTGTCATTTAACAGAACTTTTTAGAAAGCTGAAAGGGGTTGTGTTCCGAACGCTGGTTGGTGGAGACATTTTGACTATATTCTGGACCTACGTTGTCGCGTAATGCGTTATATGACACGCCGCGTTAGCGCACCCGGAAGTGCTCCGGTGCGCGAAGCGCAGCTTCCCGGAAGCGATCCGGGGCGCGGCGCGCAGGGCGTAACGTAAGCATAACAGGTCATGTGACTTGTTAATAAAACTTTTCATTGGTTCATTTTACGTTTGTTATTTGAATGATGAAAAGCTTGGTTATATGACCTAAAAATTACGCTTTTTATTGGTTTCGAACATTATTTTTTCTTAAACATATATGTTATAATGTTCCAGGCTAATGTACTTTCCCGGAAAATTTACAACTGTCCTGCAAGTAAAATATATTCCTTTTTCGAGAAAAAGGGCGTTTCTTCGTCCCATGACGGAGCCGTTGAGTAAAAGAGGCTCGGCCTGCTGTCTTAGTCGCCGATACGCCTGATTATCAGATTCTTATCGATCACTTTATGTTGCAGGAGTGGAAAAAACAACTGCCCTTGACCATTTATCTTTACTGCGTTCCTGCGTATTATACCTTTTATCCGTCATGTAATTGGACTGCTTTATTTCACTTGCCTTTTACTGATTTGAAAACAGTGACTAAAATTAAAAACTTTACCAATGTAAATACTACTACCATGTTTTGTTTTAAAAATCTTTATTGTGAAAATGTCAGTATACAAATACGGGCCTATAACCACGTGGGCCGGCCACGGAGCAAACTGAAATCGTATATGATGAGGAGACATTTACATTGTAGAAGAACGTAACGAGCGGGCCATTAGGTTGCAAGAACTAAGGTGTCTAACAGTTGCGGAATCGGTGGACGTACATTTTGTAATTAAAATACGACAGGGCCACTTTCAATAAAATTATCTAGATATACATTTGCGGGCAAGTACCATGGGTGACGTTAATTCGAACTTTCAATAGTACAGTAATCAATAACACATCAGAACTTAATATCAATAGGGATGTCGAAATATTCAATCAATTCTCGTCCCCGCCCGCCATGAGCATCAAAACTGCATTCATATCTCGTGATATCAAAGTTGTTCAACCAGTACACAACAAGGAGTTACGAGTCCCATTTATACCGGCGCCATTTTGGGCGAGGCCGGGCAGGTCCAGGATATAGTCAAAATTTCTCCACCAACCATCGGCCAGACCAGAACCCCTTTCGGCCCTTTATGCTACAAGATGATGTCTTCCATTCAGAAAATATTGTTGGCAGCATTTTGAAAGGAAAGATAAACAGCTGTTCTCCTAGTGAGTCTCACATTGTTACATTTAGGAAGAATGTTGAAGAGTAGTATGTTGAAAATCTGAAGCCATTGTTCTACAAACTCTCAACCAGCCTTAGATGGAAAAAAAAATCCTGAAGAATGTACAAACTGAAAACCAATTTTTGTCTGTATAGCATCAACAGCAATGCTTGACTCAGCTTTGTGTGAAGCCGCCATTTTGATTCAATCAATAACGTCCCCCTGCACACATTCAGGGACCTGGTCGTGTCTTCAGGTCAAACGGATTGTGGGACAAGATGCAGGAAGGAAAAGGAAAAAAGTTCCGCCGGACCCCGGGAGCCGGCCGCCTATGTCATGGGCGATCTTTGGCCACACCAGGGCGATAGTGAAGCTGCAGCAGGTGCAAATAAGCTTCAGACAGTGTTACAAGCACTGCTCAGAACTCTCAACTATGACACCACCTCGGTGCCATCCGGATCTTGGCGCCTTGTGCTGGTTCCGGCCTATTCACACATCGGTCCGCTACTGACACCACCTCTCAGGCCAACGGGGCACCCCACGCCGACTTTCGGCGCAGCATTGTAGGATGGCCACACCAGAGCAGCAACTTGCTAAACACCACCTCGGTGCCATCCAGATCTCGGCGCGTTGTGCTGCCTTCGGCCTACTGTAGCCGCAAGTGCGGACGCAACTCAACTGGATAATGAGTGAAACACCAAGGGGCGCCCCACTGCAACCGAGGAGCCTCCATCTTGGGGGCGACGCACAGCATCACCAATGCAGTCAGATCCTCAAACAGCCCCCACTGACTGACGCGACCTCACAGGCCAACGGGGCGCCCCTACGCCGACTTTCGGCGCAGCATTGTAGGATGGCCACACCAGTGCGGCAACTTGCTGGACACCACCTCGGTGCCATCCGGATCTCGGCGCGTTCGAGTCGCTGTACCGCTAGAGCGGGAGAAACTCAGCTGGACACGCCGTCTTTTGGCGCAGCATTGTAGGATGGCCACACCAGTGCGGAAACTTGCTGGACACCACCTCGGTGCCATCCAGTTCTCGACGCGCTGTGCTGCCTTCGGCCTACTGTAGCCGCAAGTGCGGACGCAACTCAGTTGGACGACGAGTGAAACGCTAAGGCGCGCCCCACTGCAGCCGAGGAGCCTCCATCTTGGGGGAGACGCACAGCCCCCACTGACTGACGCGACCTCACAGGCCAACGGGGCGCCCCACGCCGACTTTCGGCGCAGCATTGTAGGATAGCCATACCAGTGCAGCAACTTGCTGGACACCACCTCGGTGCCATCCGGATCTCGGCGCGTTGTGCTGCCTTCGGCCTATTCGCACATCGGTCCGCTACTGACGCCGCCTCACGTGCCAACGGATTTTCTACGCTTTTTATAACCCAAAGCCGCATAACAGGTCATGTGACTTGTTTATAAAACTTTTCATTGGTTCGTTTTACTTTTGGTTTCCTAATGATAGAAGGCTTGGTCATATGACCTAAAAATAACACTTTTCATTGGTTTAGAACATTTTTTTTTCCCAAACGATGAAAGCCCCACCTTGTTTCTGGATGTTTCAGACTGAAGCTGGCATCAGCATGAAAGCACCACCATCTTGTGGCTCCGTCGTGGTCATTCCGTGAGCAATCATGGCAGCGGCTCCCCACCGGAAGCCTGCAGGAGTCGGGGGCCCTCAAGACTTTTGTAAAATCTTCAAGGCTCAGGGGACATCCGAGTTCCAAGGTGTCCCAGGGCCATTTTAGTGGACCAGGCCCAAATCCGAAGAGCCGTCCGCCATTTTAAGAATCCTGTAGCAGCCGCCTATCGCTGCACCGCAAGACAGCAGGCCGAGCCTCTTTTACTCAACGGCTCCGTCATGGGACGAAGAAACGCCCTTTTTCTCGAAAAAGGAATATATTTTACTTGCAGGACAGTTGTAAATTTTCCGGGAAAGTACATTAGCCTGGAACATTATAACATATATGTTTAAGAAAAAATAATGTTCGAAACCAATAAAAAGCGTAATTTTTAGGTCATATAACCAAGCTTTTCATCATTCAAATAACAAACGTAAAATGAACCAATGAAAAGTTTTATTAACAAGTCACATGACCTGTTATGCTTACGTTACGCGCTGCGCGCCGCGCCCCGGATCGCTTCCGGGAAGCTGCGCTTCGCGCACCGGAGCACTTCCGGGTGCGCTAACGCGGCGTGTCATATAACGCATTACGCGACAACGTAGGTCCAGAATATAGTCAAAATGTCTCCACCAACCAGCGTTCGGAACACAACCCCTTTCAGCTTTCTAAAAAGTTCTGTTAAATGACAACAGAAGGGACAGGCAACAAGAACCATCAGTCAAAGAGGGGAGGGCAAGTTCTTCTCTACCGGGTCATGTTGGGGCGCTACCGGAACTGATCGAATTGGTAGTCTACAGTGTTTCTGGATGTTTCAGACTGAAGCTGGCGTCAGCATGAGAGCACCACCATCTCGTAGCTCAGTCGTGGCCATTCCACGAGCAATCATGGCAGCCGCTCCCCACCAGAAGCCTGCGGGAGTCGGGGGCCCCCAAGACTTTTGTAGAATCTTCAAGGCTGAGGGGACGCTTTCGAGAATGGGACCCAAGCCCTATCAGGCAAGCGTCCGAGTTCCAAGGTGTCCCAGGGCCATTTTAGTGGACCACGCCCAAATCTGAAGAGCCGGCCACCATTTTGAGAGTCCTGTGGCAGCCGCCTATCGTTGCATCGCAAGAGCGGGAGCAACTCAACTACATGGTGAGCGAGACGCTGTAGTCGCAAGAGCGGGCGGTAAACAGCTGAGTGGCGGAAGAGGCACAGTGTAGCAAAAGCGGGCGGAATGGCAACTGAAACGGTAAAGGGGCGCCCCACTACAGCACACGAGCCGCCACCTGGGGAGGCCCGTTCACGCCGCCTCTCCCCCCCCACCCCCCCGGGGCGCCCCACGCCGTTTTTCGGAGCAGCATTGTAGGATGCCAAAACCAGTGCGGCAACTTACTGGACATCACCTGGGTGCCATCCACATCTCAGCGCGTTCTGCTGCCTTGGGACTATTCGCACAACAGACCGCTACTGACGAGGCCTCCCCGCGCACCCCCCGGGACGCCCCACGCCGTTTTTCGGAGCTGCATTGTAGGATACCAAAAACCAGTGCGGCACCCAGGTAACATCACCTGGGTGCCGTCCAGAACTCAGCACGTTGTGCTGCCTTGGGACTATTCGCACAAAACACAGCTACTGACCATTGTTGCTTCTTTTTTCAAAAAAATGTTTAAATGTATTTACTGTTTTTGTTGCGTTCTATATATTTATAAGTTATTAAAGTGTTATAATCCTACTACTTTGTTGGAGTATATTTTTTATGTGACACATAATTGTAAAAACTTTGATGTACAAAGAGGCATCCCTGGAATCTTCCACTTCAGGCTCGGACCCACACACCCTCACAGTGAGAATCCCCTCCCCAAGCACAATACAGGATGGTTATCAGATAGTAGGAACCCGTATGGTGTGACGGATCTCATGGGGTGGGGGCCTTCATCTACTGTAACTCCTTTGAAGAGGGATGATTCTCATACATGCCAACATTTCAGAAGAGCAAAGTGGGAGATTTTTACAAAAAAAATCGGGAGAATGGGGCCTTGAATCAGGTTATTGTCATGTGTGGGCTTTGGAAGTGTGCTGCTGCAGGATCGGACATTTCAAACTCAAATGCACGTTCTTTTTCTTACCTTTCCGAAGCATGGAGCGCAATAGCAGGCAGAGAAAGGGTGATGCAAGTGTTGAACACTGCCTGGCCTGGCAAGTTGCTGGCAGTGCCCCCCCCGCCCGCTCCTGAAACAGGGCACACACACCGCCGCCCGAGTACTTCACAGATCTTTAAAAGACCATGCGCTTGTTAATGAGGCTTAAATGGTTTATCACCCCTTCTAGAGCCCCTGCATCGGCCCTCTGACATTTCCTGGAAGAATTAGCACGTAACACAATACCAAGCCCTGTCAGCTGAAACCCCCGAGGAATCGGGTTTTTGCTTGCAGGAATCGGGAGGCGGGAGACTAGCACTGAAATCGGTAGTCTCACGCCTGAATCGGGAGGGTTGGCATGTCTGGATTCTCTACAGCTGGGGCCATAAACTACATCCGCAGGGCTAGGTGATAGCCTGGGACCGGCCTGGACAATCGGACACAGAGGAAGAGGAGTGTCAGAGGGTGCGGTAGTGAATAGGGTGAAAGGGAGGTGTCGGGCGGGCACATGGTGTGATTCTCAGAGAAGAACAGCGCAGATGGGGGGAGGTTTATGGCCCATGCATGAGAGAGAGAGCGGGGGTGACCAGTGCGTGGGGGAGATGCTTGCGAGGGTGGGGAGCCGTGCTGAGAATCAACGGCGTGCAGAGAGTGGGTCTGGTCAAGGCATCTAAAATGGCTGCCGTGCACGACAAAATTGTGGCATTGGAAAAAAGGCAAGATGGCGCAGAAGTTTATCAATAAGGATTAATTTATAACAAAATATTTTATCGCACTGACAAATTGGCGGTCAACACTTCCTGATTTCCATCGAATCGAACGTTAACAGACGTCACGCAGCAAAAAAAATAAAACGCTCACGCACAGCCGCTGGAAGACATGTATCAACATATATGAGCCTCCTCAGCCACCCTCAGAAAACATAAGGGGTCAGGATACGTCTCCCGTACCCCCTTATGCCCTGTAATTTAATTAAAACGAAACACAAAATGGCGAATTCCCGTTTCGCTACCAGTTTGCGGCCTAGTTCGCGGCCCGGGAAGCGCTTCTACCGTGAAAAATCATTTTTTTTTTATTTTCCCCACGGGACCCTTTAATAACCCCAACATCATTCCTAGAGGGTCAAGAGGGGTCTACCTTGCCCCCTTTCATTAAATTCCCCCTTCGTTTTTCACCTCTTCTTGTCTCTCGATCCTACCGAGAGACAAGATGGCGGCCGCTACGGACTGTTTAGAATGTTGACAGACACCGGAAAGCCAATCAGCTTCGCTACGCAAAGCTCCGTTACGCGAAAAGTAAGCGAACCGGAGCGCTGCCCGGAGCGCTGTTACAGATATATATCTTTTTTTGAACGTTAATTTCTCAAAATCCACTGAAGCACATATATTGAGACCTAGCAAAGGCACATCGGGCTAACAGTCCCTACAATTTTGGCAAGTTTCGTGCAAATCCATTCAGCCGTTCGAGCTAAAAGTGAGGCCAACCGCCCTATAGAAATTAACATGGGAAAAACGCGTTTTGGGACCCCCCTTTTTTCTCGGCCCCCCCTTGACGAAACCCCTCAAATTTTCAAGGGCTGCTCAGAAACAAAATGTGCCATTTTCCTGAAAATTTCAGCCGATTCCGTCCACAAACGCCAAAGTTATTAGACATAGAATTTTCAAAAGTTCCATAGAGAAAAAATCCTAACTATATATACCTACTGGCTATCGCCAGTAGGTAATATATATATACACACATACATAGATATATATATATATATATATACACATACATAGATATATATATATATATATATATATATATATACACATACATAGATATATATATATATATATATACACATATATATATATATATATATATATATATATATATATATATATATATATATATATATATATATATATATATATATATATATATATATATATATATATATATATATATTCACTGAAAAAACCATAGGTTATAGACCATATATAGTTAGGAATTAGCATTTACAAAACCTTGAGAATTCACTGAAAAAACCATAGGTTATAGACCATATATAGTTAGGGATTAGCATTTACAAAACCTTATTTTATTCTCACAAAACCATAGAAATTTGCATATATAGTTAGTTGCAATAACTACATATCGCGCACCCGCAATCCACTGCTGATGATGTCACATATTACATCATTCATGACATGGTCAGTGACATCACTGATGACTTCACTGATGACATCTCAAATGACATCACTGATGACATCACTGATGACAACTCAAATGACATCACTGATGACATCACTGATGACATCTCAAATGACATCACTGATGACATCACTGATGACATCACTGATGACATCACTGATGTCATCTCAAATGACATCACTGAAGACAACTCAAATGACATCACTGATAACATCACTGATGACATCTAAAATGACATCACTGATGACATCACTGATGACATCATCCAGTGACTGTATGTTTCTGTAAAGTAAAATTATGTCTTACATATTGAAGAATGAGTGGATGTATAAGTGTCTGGATGAAGGATTTAGTAGGTGCATGACTGACTGTATGAGAGAATGATTAAATGTGTCTCACTGAGTGCATGGGTTAGTGACTAAACTGTCTTAATTTGTGCATTATTACGTCTGTTGTTATGTAAACTGCTGCATGTGTTGATCAGTAGCTATATGAGTAACTATATGGGTTATTGATTAGTTGCCCAGGTATTTGTATGGGAGACTGAGTATGTGTGTGGGTGGCTGGGAGGTGTATGACTCTGTGCATAGATGTGTGAGCAGTTGTTTCACTAGATGTATGGGTTCAAAAGTGCAAGTGGAAACAACTGTATGGGCAGTTGACTGTGTGCATGAGTGTATTGGTGAATGAATGGATATCTCAGTGCTACATGTCAAAGTAAGTACATATGTAAAACACAGTCCATGTGAGAGTTGACATATATAAATAACTGTGCATAAGAGCCAGTGAATGTGTGAGTGGCTGTATGGATCATGGTGTACTTGTATCAGGGATTGTATAAGAGAGTAAATATGTGTTAGTATATGTTTTAATAAGTAAGGTATGTATAACTGTATAGTTGAGGGAATGGAGGTGTGATTGATTCTTTGCATGACTGACTAGGTGTGTGAGTAACTCCATGGATGAGTGACAGTCTGTGAGTGTCTGTTTACACTGATTGTATCTAAGGTTATATTAGAGTCTGAAGAGATTCATCGTTTTATCACATGAATGATATCATCAACGATGTGATCAGTAATGTCAAATGAGATGTTTTCAGTGATGTCATCAATGATGTCATTTGAGATGTCATCAGTGATGTTATCAGTGATGTCATTTGAGTTGTCTTCAGTAATGTCATTTGAGATGACATCAGTGATGTCATCAGTGATGTCAACAGTGATGTCATCAGTGATGTCATTTGAGATGTCATAAGTGATGTCATTTGAGTTGTCATCAGTGATGTCATCAGTGATGTCATTTGAGATGTCATCAGTGAAGTCATCAGTGATGTCACTGACCATGTCATGAATGATGTAATATGTGACATCATCAGCAGTGGATTGCGGGTGCGCGATATATAGTTATTGCAACTAACTATATATGCGAATTTCTATGGTTTTGTGCGAATAAAATAAGGTTTTGTAAATGCTAATCCCTAACTATATATGGTCTATAACCTATGGTTTTTTCAGTGAATTTTCAAGGTTTTGTAAATGCTAATTCCTAACTATATATGGTTTATAACCTATGGTTTTTTCAGTGAATTTCAATGGGTTTTTAATAGCAAATATCAAAAGCTGTCAAATGTCAAGTACGTGATAGGTAAAAACATTTTCGTGTTTATGCACGCTGATGTGCTTTGAATGCTGCCCCCCCCCTTTTCTCTTAGGAGTATTCTCTCTTTGCAGATAGTGAAGGGTAGTTAACGAAGGCCTTTGCCCCCGTTGTAATCCGTTGTGCCTGCTTCTCTCTCTATTTGATTGATTGTTATCCAAGCATTTACTGTTTTAGAATTGGTTCTCTTTGGTTCATTCACTATTTACAAACAAGCACAGAGTCGCAATACTCTGTTTAGTCTTTGCAGATAGTGAAAAATCGTTTAAAAAAACAAAAGGAATCGAGCAAAATCAGTAGGCCACTAATGGGATCTCTTTTTGACCTCGCTAAAATAGAAACATTAAGAACAACCCCTCATGAGAAATACGAAACTAGTGAGATGAACTGAGCTCCACACCATGATGGCTGCAAGACAGCTCGGCTCCACTACCCACCCCACCCAAAATAACGACAAACCCTATGCAAATATTATAAATATATACAACACACCAGCAAAGTAACAGGGTAAAATATTTTATTAAATAACTATTTACATAACTATTTTATACTTTTTGTTGCCCGATCCGGCTAGCTCAATCGATCGAGCATGAGACTCATGCACTCTGATCTCCTTGGCCTCAGTCAAGCATTAATAGTAAGATTTTCATACATGAGTGTACTTTTTGCCTTTTGGTGACTCTTCCATTCTGAACATTTTTCCACAATCCGTTTGACCTGAAACGATTACACAAATAAAACATTTGTGAGTTTTAAATTTCCGGAGAAGTATAATTCACCAATAGCTTTCTCTGTAGATCTTTTTCCATTAACAATCCCAGTTCCATCACCCGCCCAGGATATCACTACTGTTAGTTGTCATTGTTGCTTCTGTTTTAATAAAAAATGTTTTAAGGTGTTTACTGTTTTTTGTTGCGATGTATATATTTATAAGTTATTAAAGTGTTATAATCCTACAAACTTTTTATCGATTATTGCTCTTTGAGATATTCCCTGTCTACAAACAGAGAATAGAAATATTCTGTCTCCTTTTGCAGATAGTGAAGGATAGGTAATGCGGACTTTTGTCCCCCGTTGTAATCCGTCATGCCTGTTTTTCTCCCCACTGATTGATTGATTGGCTGGATATTTATTGTTCAAGGAATAGTTCTTTCGAGGTATTCTCTGTTTGCAAATAACGTGGAATAGAAATATTCTGTCTAGTCTTTGCAAGTAGTGAAGGGTGGGTAATGCGGACCTTTGTCCCCCGTTGTAATCTGGCATGCCCATCTACTCCCCACTGATTGAGAAACTAGTTCTACCCGGACCATTTATTAGAGGTACATCATCTGGCTCAACCGGAGAGTACCCCTAATAAAGAAGACATATGTAAAATACGAAGTAATCACTGTATCCTGTTAAACAGAAACTTTAGCATGAAACACACTTGAAAAGGAAGGGAAAGAAATCGAACAAAATCAGTAGGCCACTGATGAGTTTTTGACTTCGCTAGAAATAAGAAACATGGAAGTGGTGAAAGAAGCCAAGCTTGACGTTACGGCAGCCATGCAGGTAGCTAGGCTCCGCCACCCCCCCACTGCTCCAAGCATGTCTGTCCCACCGCCCGCCACGCCCATTAACGGTAACATGAAATAGATACAAATCAGCAGATACCTACCCCCATTCCGGAAACTCCGGAAGGGCAACAGGGCCACGGTTACGCCCATCCGGAAGATGAGGCCTCGACACGTGCAGGGCGGGGCCCAGCTATCCGCCATCAGCCGTGGGGTGGATGGCCCGAAATGTACTGGTCTCCCGATTCCCTTCTTCTGCCGCCTTGCAGGCCACGGGGGGGATGTCTTGCCTCTGCCTCCGACCCCCCCCTCTTATCGCCTGGTCCGAACATCACGGATATCAATGCCAGGTGTCGGCGTGGGGTGCGCTGGGAGGGAGAGGCGGCGCGAACGAGCCTCTCCCACCCCCATAGGTGAGGGCCCATCAGCTGCACCCCCAACGCTCCACTCACCCAACAAAAGGGTCGTCGCGTAAGGTGCACCAGGAGAGGAGCCGAGGCCGACGGTATCTTCTTCTTTCTTCAATAAAGGCTGCGACAACACTGGGGGGGATGTCTTGCACATGCCACCGACCCCCCCGCCTCCCCTCGTATCTCCTGGTCTGGCCCCGGCTTGGTATGAGGTCCCCGTTCGGTCCTGAAGCGGCGCCCTGCAGGCCATGGGGGGGATGTCTTGCCTCTGCCTCCGACCCCCCCCCTCTTATCGCCTGGTCCGGACATCACGGATATCAATGCCAGGTGTCGGCGTGGGGTGCGCTGGGAGGGAGAGGTGGCGCGAACGAGCCTCTCCCACCCCCCCAGGTGGGGGCCCCTCAGCTGCACCCCCAACACTCCACTCACCCAACAAAAGGTCTTGTCCACTATTGCGAGGCAATGATGCTCCGCTCACCCAGCGGGGTCTAGTCCACTGTTGCGGTGCAACGGCGCTTCTGAGTTCAACTAGAAAATGAGTCCTGCGTCCTGAAATGTTCTCCTCAACTTTGAAGATTCTATAAGAGCCACGGGGGCTCCCGACCCCCGCAGACACCCCCGATGGGAAATGACTGCCATGATCATCCACGGAACGACCACGACGTAGCCGCGGGACGTCGGCGCGCTCATGCCGGCGCCGGCCTCAGTCTTGAAATGACCAAAATCCTGCAAGACTACCAACTTGATCACTTCCGGTGGTACACCAGTGTGACCCGGTAGGAGAGATTGTTGCCTCCCACCCCACTTTGACTGATGGTTCATGTCGGCAGTCCCCTCTGCTACCCTTCAACGAAAACTTTTGGACTGCCAAAAGAGGTCCCGGTCCAACCACGAGTTGGTGGAGACATTTTGACTATACTTGGACCTTCCTGACCTCACCCAAAATGGCGCCGGTACAAATGAAACTCCCAACTCCTTGTTGTGCCCCGATTGCTCAGCCTTGATATCATGAGATATGTATGCAGTTTTTAGCACATGAATTGATATGGAATAAGACTGATTATATGTTCGGACAATGAATTGATCCAGGATGGGTATTGATTATACGTTCGAACAATGAATTGACATGGGACGGGTACTGATTACACGTTCGAACAATGAATTGATATTAAGTTCTAATGCATCATTGATTACTGTATTTATTATTGAAGGTTCGAATTGTCGACACTTTTGGTACTTGCTCACAATGAATTATCGATATGATTTTGTTGCACTTGTCGCACTTTTTACTATGAAATCAACGACCACTGACTCTCTGTTATGTTTTCCACAAATAAATACCCCCCCCCCCATTTAAAGTTCCAGCCTGCTCCGTGGCCGGCCCACGGGGTTGTAGGCCCGTATTTGGGCACCAACATTTTTATTAAAGGTTTTTGAAAAAGCAAACGTAGTTGTAACGCGTAGATTGGTAATTTTCGAATAAATGGCCACTGTTTCCGATTTTTTTTTTTTTTAAAAAGCAGGTGAAATGAAGCAGCTCAATTAGTTAAGGGTTAAAAAGTATAGTACGCAGAAACATTGAAAATATGAATGGTCCAGGTTTGTTGTATGTGTTTTTCATTTTTGTACAGCATAAAGCAATCGATAAAGATCCTGGTATTTAGCCTCTACTTTATATGCTACCTGTATCAGGGAAGTTGTTTTAAATGCCCCTAAGCCACCCCAAATGAATGTCACCTGGCCCCCCTAGTACGAACGAAAACGACCCCGTACCACTGTAGGTTATTTCTCTTCCTCAAAAATGACAAAAATTACTTTCTAGGACGTTTTGGACATTGATGATTTTCATATGATCTATTTATTAAAGTAATACTCATCTCTCCGCATGAAATTAATTTTCCACATGCTACACAAGTCAATCTCATCTGCCTAAAGTTCTTTTGCAGATTTGGGACCGTTTCCCTTGCCTCTGACTCACTTATTGCTAAGTCATTGGTGGATGTTTTTGCCGGTCGGGATTATCCACCAAATCTCGATGTTGTGCTTTAGAATAATTAAGAGGGTGCCACCTCTCCATGTGCCGATGCATGGTATGGTTACCATAGCTATATTTTTTTTCGGTCCCTCTCTAGAGTTTTTTTTTGCAGATGAGGCAGGTAACGAACCTGGCATTAACTTTCTTTTCATGAGAAGGAAAATAAAAAAATTGCCTGATAAAATTCACTTTCACATGGGACGTTCTTGGCATTTCTTTCAGAAACTTTTACATCACTGTGTCATTTCTTTGTCTATCCTGGTTAAAGCAAGGTCATGTAAATAGTTGTTTAAAAAGTTTTTTTTTTAACGTGTTTACTTTTGTTGGAGCGTTGTATATATTTATAAGTTATTAAAGTGTTATAATCCTACTACTTTAGTGGAGTGCTATATATTTTTAATGTGACACATAATTGTGAAGACTTTGATGTACAAAAAGGCATCCCTGGAATCTTCCGCTTCAGTCTCGATCCCACACACCCTTACAGTGAGAATCCCCTCCCCAATCACAATACAGGATAGTTATCAGATAGTAGGAACGCGTGTGGTGTGACGGATCTCATGAGGTGGGGGCCTTGATCTACTGTAACTCCTTTGAACAGGGGTGATTCTTTACAGTTGGGGCCATAAACTACATCCGCAGGGCTAGGTGATAGCCTGGGACCGGCCTGGACAATCAGACACAGAGGAAGAGGAGTGTCAGAGGGTGCGGTAGTGAATAGGGTGAAAGGGAGGTGTCGGGCGGGCACAGGGTGTGATACTCAGGGAAGAGCAGCGCAGATGGGGGAGGTTTATGGCCCATGCATGAGAGAGGGAGCAGGGGTGACCAGTGCGTGGGGGAGATGCTTGCGAGGGTGGGGAGCCATGCTGAGGATCGGCGGCGTGCAGAGAGTGGGTCTGGTCAAGGCATCTAAAATGGCTGCCGTGCACGACAAAAGTGTGGCATTGGAAAAAAAGCAAGATGGCGCAGACAATGTTTATCAATACGAATTAATTTATAACAATTATTTTTAACAATATATTTACTCGCAGTGTCAAAATGGCGGTCAACACTTCCTGATTTCCTTCGAATCGAACGTTAACAGAAGTCAAGCGGCAAAAAAAAAAAAAAAAAAAGCTCACGCGCAACCGCCGGAAGACAAGTATCAACATATATGAGCCTCCTCAACCACCCTCAGAAAACATAGGGGGTCAGGATACGTCTCCCATACCCCCTTATACCCAATACTCACATTGCTTTTCCTCCATCTTGTAATTTAATTAAATCGAAACACAAAATGGCAAAATTCCCGTTTCGCTACCAGTTTACGACCCGGTTCGCAAACCGAGAAGCGCTTCTACCGCGAAAAATCGAATTTTTTTATTTGCCCCACGGGACCCTTTAATAACCCCAACATCATTCCTAGGGGGTCAAGAGGAGTCTACCTTGCCCCCTTTCATTAAATTCCCCCTTCGTTTTTCTCCTCCTCTTGTCTCTCGATCCTACCGAGAGACAAGATGGCGGCCGCACCGGACTGTTTAGAATGTTGACAGACACCGGAGAGCCAATCAGCTTCGCTTCGCAAAGCTCCGTTACGCGAAAAGTACGAGATCTGGAGCGCTATCCGGGACGCTGTCACAGATATATCTGTTTTTTTAAACGTTAATTTCTCAAAATCCACTGGAGCACATATATTGAGACCCAGCAAAGGCACATCGGGCTAACAGTCCCTACAATTTTGCCAAGTTTCGTGTAAATCCATTCAGCCGTTCGAGCTAAAAGTGAGGCCAAACGCCCTATGGAAAAATTAATGGGAAAAACGCGTTTTAGGACCCCCCTTTTTTCTCGGCCCCCCCTTGATGAAACTCCCCCAAATTTCCAGGGGCTGCTCAGAAACTAAATGTGCCATTTTCCTGAAAATTTCAGCCGATTCCGTCCACGAACGCCAAAGTTATTAGACATAGAATTTTCAAAAGTTCCATAGAGAAAAAATCCTAACTATATATACCTACTGGCGACCGCCAGTAGGTATTATACACATACATAGATATATATATATATATATATATATATATATATATATATATATATATATATATATATATATATATATATATATATATATATATATATATATATATATATATATATATATATATATATATATATATATATATTTGAACACTTCACTCGGAAATGAGGCCGCTCACCACTCGCAGGTCGGTTTCCAAAACCTTTATTCGAGAAACATGCAGCTTACAAGTCCCGTATTTTCATCCTTTGGCCTTACGCGTTTCGAAGCATTTTCGCTTCTCATCAGAGGCCGCATCACACGAATCCAGTTCATTGCGGATACATCTCCCACGTGCTTTCTTATAATTGCAATTGGCCCCAGCTGTGCCCAAATTTCAAAGTCCAATGTTTGCTGGGAGATGTAGTCCTTTTACATTATATATACACATACATAGATAGATAGATATATATACACATACATAGATATATATATATATATATATATATATATATATATATATATATATATATATATATATATATATATATATACACATACATATATATATATATATATATATATATATATTAACTGACCTAGTGAATTTTCAAGGTTTTGTAAATGCTAATTCCTAACTATATATGGTCTATAGCCTATGGTTTTTTCAGTGAATATATATATATATACATACATATATAAACATATATCATCTGTATATCTATATAAATACAAACATAAATGCATGCAAACATATACTTATATGCATACAGATGCATGTTATTTACATGAAAGTTGAAAAAACACTAATAAAAGCAAAGCTAAAAAGCCACCTCATTACAAACAGAATGGCTTTAACTTAAACGAGGGCGAGATCTATTGCATTTTCAATGCTTGTTTACTTTGGTTCCATCAAGAAGGCATTCAGATGTGTCACACATTTGCCATAAATTCTGAATGTTAGCACTCTAGTTGCATATTAGATCACTGTAGTAAAGCTACTGCTCAACAGGGACGTCTGCTACTGGTATTCAAAGTGCATGTTTCAGTCTGCATGTCAGATTTTTTTTAATGAAATAGAAGAGGATTTGAGAAGTCACTCAAAATGATCCCTAAGTTTTTCTTTCTGAAGCACTAATCATACTTTCTATGGCAAAATTAACCCCCTCATGTTGTTCCTTTTTAAATTGAGTGTTTTCAGACTTACCACTTCATTCCAATCAAGATGGCGTCTGGTGTGCCATACTTTTGTCATAAGTAAGACTGTTAGCGCTCTAGTTGTTCTTTAGAACACTCTGGGACATTCTGTCATTGGGCTATACTTGGGGTACATCTGGGTGATATTTGGGCTACATTTAGGCTCCTTTGTCTCTGGTGGCCATCTTGGGAGACTGTATGTCAGAATTTTTTAATGAAATTGAAGAGGGTTTGAGAAGTCACTCAAAATGTGCCCTAATTATTCTTTCTGCAGCACTAATCATAATTCATATGGCAAAATATACCCCCTCATTTTGTTCCTTTTTAAATTAAATGTTTTAAGAGTTACCACTTTATTCCAATCAAGATGGCTTCAGGTGTGCCATACCTTTGTAATAAGTAGGACTGTTAGCGCTCTAGTTGTTCTTTAGAACACTCTGGGACATTCTGTCATTGGGCTATACTTGGGCTACATCTGGGTGATATTTGGGCTACATTTGGGCTCTTTTGTCTCTGGTGGCCATTTTGGGAGACTGCATGTCAGAATTTTTTAATGAAATAGAAGAGGAGTTGAAAAGTCACTCAAAATGTGCCCTAATTTTTCTTTCTGCAGCACTAATAATACCTTCTATTGGATAATATACCCCCTCATTTTGTTCCTTTTTAAATTAAATGTTTTAAGAATTACCACTTTATTCCCATCACGATGGCTCCAGGTGTGCTATACCTTTGTAATAAGTAGGACTGTTAGCGCTCTAGTTGTTCTTTAGAACACTCTGGGACATTCTGTCATTGGGCTATACTTGGGCTACATCTGGGTGATATTTGGGCTACATTTGGGCTCTTTTGTCTCTGGTGGCCATTTTGGGAGACTGCATGTCAGAATGTTTTAATGAAATAGAAAAGGATTTGAGAAGTCACTCAAAATGTGCCCTAATTTTTCATTCTGCAGCACTAATCATACTTTCTATGGCAAAATATACCCCCTCATGTTGTTTCTTTTTAAATTAAATGTTTTAAGAGTTACCACTTTATTCCAATCAAGATGGCTTCAGGTGTGCCATACCTTTGTAATAAGTAGGACTGTTAGCGCTCTAGATGTTCTTTAGAACACTCTGGGACATTCTGTCATTGGGCTATACTTGGGCTACATCTGGGTGATATTTGGGCTACATTTGGGCTCTTTTGTCTCTGGTGGCCATTTTGGGAGACTGCATGTCAGAATGTTTTAATGAAATAGAAAAGGATTTGAGAAGTCACTCAAAATGTGCCCTAATTTTTCATTCTGCAGCACTAATCATACTTTCTATGGCAAAATATACCCCCTCATGTTGTTTCTTTTTAAATTAAATGTTTTGAGAGTTACCACTTTATTCCAATCAAGATGGCTTCAGGTGTGCCATACCTTTGTAATAAGTAGGACTGTTAGCGCTCTAGTTGTTCTTTAGAACACTCTAGGAGGCTGCAGTAGAACACAAAGGAATCAACTGACAGTCTCTGTCCTTGTTGGATGTACATGTTTTACTGAGAATGTCAGACTTCATTTTCACATGACTGAGAAAGATAATGTGAATTTACAGAAAATATGCTTTCAGTTTAGATTATAGATCCCCTTCCAAACCACTGTGGGAAAATCATGAGATATTAGTTTTCTTTCAAACAATATTCATGATATCACAGCAGAAGGTTTTTTTACATGGTAAAATCACCTTAGAACCCACCACAATTGCTAAAACGAGCATGGTACCATCAACAAATGATTTATAATGTAACTAAAGTCCTAAAACCCTCTATTAACTACAATGCTTTTTAATGAGGTGCTATCATGTATATTGGTCCCAAGATGGCTGCCAACACTTCTTGGATGAAGTGCTGACAGCCAATCAGATCAGATGTGTGGTTAGGCTCCGCCCAGATATATATCTTTTTTTGAACCTAAATTACTCAAAATCCACTGGAGCACATATATTGAGACCTAGCAAAGGCACATCGGGCTAACAGTCCCTACAATTTTGCCAAGTTTCGTGCAAATCCATTCAGCCGTTCGAGCTAAAAGAGAGGCCAACCGCCCTATGGAAATTAACATGGGAAAAACGCGTTTTGGGACCCCCCCTTTTTTCTCGGCCCCCCCCTTGATGAAACCCCCCCAAATTGTCAGGGGCTGCTCGGAAACAAAATGTTCCATTTTCCTGAAAATTTCAGCCAATTCCGTCCACAAACGCCAAAGTTATTAGACATAGAATTTTCAAAAATCCCATAGAGAAAAAATCCTAACTATATATACCTACTGGCGACCGCCAGTAGGTAATATATATACATATATACTCCAACCTCCGTTCTCCTACCGCAATCGCCTTCGCTTTCGATCGCGCTGGAAACAGACACGGACCAAATGTGAGATGCTGGTTTCAGATTTTATTCGGCTGTCGCCATAACGTTTCGGCACAAAGCATTGATCACATGACAGCGTAACCACGTTTTCAAAGAGTTTTTAAAGTGCACAGTGCTGTTTCGTGATTGGTTCATTTAAAATTACCATCATTGGCATCGACATAGTGGACAGACTATACATTTTAAGTGTTCGCTACTCAATACCATTCACTGTAAACAATATGAGAAACATTTATAAAGTTTACTCACTGTTTCAATAAGTTTTGCTATTGTTTTAAAATACCGGGTTAAATCCCTGAGTGTAAACAATACAAAATACCATTGTAAATATTTGTACATTGGCTGAATTTATACCAATTACTTTACATTGATAATATCAGGTTAAATCCCTGGTTATAAACGTTTTATCTCTTTTGTTCTCTCACAATTGTAGGTTAAATCCATTTAGTTTAAACTGTGAATTAATCCTATCGAGTATCGCATTCTGTCCTGTTCATTATTCCCCCCAACCCGTGTAAAGTGCTACTGTGTGTATAAAACAAAAATAGTTTACATACTATTACCAAGGACTAAGCTGTTTTCACATGACTTTTTTCGTGTCTTATCATTTTATATTTCCTTAGCTGTACTAGGATTCCACACATTCTCCCTTATTTTAGCATTATTCATTTATCAGATTTACGTCAGCTTGTCTTTATGCTATGAATTTCCAACAAATATATTTTTCTCAGGTTATCAAATTACATGATTGCTTATCTGAAGAGCACAAGGACTATCCATACTACATATAGCACACATTTATCTTAAATCTACTTCATCTCCCAACGAGTAGGACATTTTCTGCAGTCTTAATTACTAGTTCACAATTCATTATATATACAGTGTTGTACAAAAATATATGTATAAATATCTCTTTTAAAATCCATATAGAAAAAGCCTTTCCTTACATTTCATCTATATACACTCTATTTACATGCTATTGTCATTTTTCGAAAATTTGACACACAGTATATTTTATTGATTCAATTCCTTTCTCGTTGGTTTTAATTATGTAAACATGTGTACAGGTCCTCAGTTACATTAAGCCCTACGGGCTGTTAACTGTTAAATTTTAATATGTAGTTGGTCTCCATTTTGCGTAATTTGTTTTCCCTATTGCCTCCTCTTCTACTGGCTGTGACAGCATCTACCACATAGTATTTTAACTCCTTGTTATTACTTTGGTGGTGTGTTTTGAAATGCCGCGCTACAGGGTAGGTGTTGTCTTGTGTAGTTATGGCCCTTAAATGTTGCAGGATCCTTCTGTGCACGGGGAGCTTCGTGCTCCCCACATATTGCAACTTACATGGGCATTCTAGGACGAATACGGCGTAATCCGTCTTACATGTTAGGACCTTAGTGATACGATGTTCTCGTTCACTGAATCCGTCCTTGTACACCTTTTTGTTGACTGCATGGACACAGGCCTTACAGGTATTACACTTAAAGAAACCATGATTGTTTTGGTACCATGAAGTGCTGTCAAGGATTTCTGGACATGTTACGACCACTCTATCCCTCATGTTAGGTGCCTTACTGAAGGTTAGGGACGCTTTTCTGGGGAGGCTCTGGCCTATAATGGGATCATTGCTGACTATTGGCCAGTTTTTGTTTATTATTTTACGCACTTCCTTGTGCTGATTACAGTAACCCATTATTATTCGGAATGGTATATATATACACATACATAGATATATATATATATATATATACACATACATAGATATATATATATATACACATACATAGATATATATATATATATATACACATAGATATATATATCTCTGCAATACCTCGCAGTACTTTCACCGTTCCTAGGCGAAAAAAACAAGGCAAGGACCACTTCCTGTAGTTTTCTGCAGTGTTTATTAACCCCAACAGCTAGTCATGACGCGTTTCGGCCGTCCCTGCGGCCTTGGTCACATGACGATGCCATAAATTCAACCTCCTTTTAAAGTGCAAGTGCTCACATGTACAAATGGACATAGAGAAAATGCTATCCGTTTAAATACATTGAAATTAATGGAGCATTTATAACTGTTTAAATACGTTTGCATATACACATTCTCATTCTCATTATGCAAATAATTTGTACCATATTCAGAAAAAACTCCATTCCTTCAACAATTAAAGTTTTTTTAGAAAAAAGAAGATAACTGCATAAATGCTTTAGAGTTACCGTACTTATTTTCAACTCTATTTATCCATTTGCAAAACTTTCTAATTTTAATCAGTGCTCACCCTATCGTGCTCAAACTATAATAAATGAAACAAATTCTCCATTAACATATTCATAATACTTATTTACAATTAACCACATGAGTAGCGACAAAATGTTTTAACCTCTATACAATTACACTAGTTCAATAAGGGCTCACTAAATCATATAGATAGTGACATTTCCCATTGCTGTTTATGAGTGTTTATCATTTACACATAGATATATATATATATATATACACATAGATATATATATATACACATATAGATATAGATATATATACACATATATATATATATATATATATATATACACATACATAGATATAGATATATATACACATACATAGATATATATATATACACATACATAGATATATATATACACATACATAAATATATATACACATACATAGATATATATATATACACATACATAGATATATATATATTACCTACTGGCGGTAGCCAGTAGGTATATATAGTTAGGACCTAGTTTTCATAGGAAATCCCCAACATTCTATCGGGAAAAACTTTGGCGCTGGTTGATGAATCTTCGCAAATTTCTCAAAGAAGATGGCGCGCTCCGCTCCTCTCCTTCCCTGAAAGTTTGGGCGGGATTAGTCAAGTGGGGGCTGAGAAAAAAGGGGGGTCCCAAAACGTGTTTTTCCCATGTTAATTTCCATAGGACCTTTAGACACGGCTACAGCTTGAACCACTGAAGGGAATTACACCAAACTTGTCAAAATGGTAGTGTCTGGTACGTAGATCACGCTTTTGGTAAATAGTGTAAATCCCTCCAGTAGTTCCTGAGAAAATTAGAAGAGAAATCAATTATATATCTATAAGCGCGCACAGTGCGCGCACCACGCGATTTTTCGTGATTTTTTTTGGGGGGGTCTTGGGGGGCTTCTCTCTTTTATTTTAATGTATTTAATTTAATTTCGAGGGTGCCCACCCCTCGTTTTGCCCCCCGAGATCACCGCCGCGGCCCGAGCTGCCTTAAGATGGCCGCCGCCTGGTTGTGGGCGGGGCCGGGAGGACGTGGTTTCCGCTTCGATGTCCGGTCTCCCGTGCCGAGGGGGAGGCCGGGTGAGGAAGAAGTGTGGGCGGGTTCAGGGCTCCCCTGTGCTGAGGGAGCCCCGGGAGCAGAGGAGACGCCGTGGTGTTGGGAGCACTGTTCCCTGTAAGCTGCGCGCAACAGCTTCCGAAAACAGTGCCTTTCACCAGCGCGCACACACTCTTGCAAAGCGCGCACTTATTTGCTTAACAGGCATCAGCAGGTCTTTAAATTTGAGCACCGTGAGAGGTGCAGTCTTTTTCTTAACTTCCATGCGCAGTGGCATTACGGCGCAGTTACGACTTTCAGGTTAGTCTTGCCGAAGGAAGGCCTGTGGAATGCCTAACAGAGTCGGGAGCAGGCGGGACATTTTCGCTTTTCATGTCAGTGGTGCGCGGATTCACAAGAAATGTTTACTTGACATTTCAGTGAGTCTGCACTGTTAGTAACATGCTGGCATTCGTGCATGTTAGAAAAAACAAGGATTTATTTATTGCATGATGATTTCTAAGCTCTTGTTCACAATGTAGGATCGGGGCTGCTTTTCATTTAAATTCTAGAAAGTGTGCTGTACATAGCTCTCTCCGGACGAGGCTGCTAAAAAAATATAATGGAATTGCTATGTTTCCCATCAGACTGGAAGCCAGTCTTCAGGCAACATTAAAAACGTCATGATAATGACAGAGAGGGGCGTTTTTTCTAGTGGCAGTGTGGTCCCATCCTAAAGTAGCTCAATGGGTTTGTGTGCCTGCTGCAAAGAACGTGTGCCTGACTTCTACCATGTTCACAGATCTGAGCGCGAGTGAATAATGAGTAGACCTATAAAAAAAATAAATGCAATGTCAGAGAGAAGCTTTGGAGGTGTGAGGGGCTCTGTTGGGGGATGGTAGTGAGGGAATTCATGTAGAAGATCTTCAGTTGGGGGCTGTCAAAACGATCGTCACACTGGGCGCCAGCAGCACTAAAGCTGCCTTGTGTTCAGTTAACTTTACTACATAGTTACTAATTGAAGGCACTGTCTGTCAGCACAGCATTCCTAAAAGTGGTGACCATTTTACATCTCTTCTGTTAACCCTCTATGTACCGGTGTTTACTTGCTACCTGTTTGGAAGCCTCATTCAGTAGTCCCAACGTTACATAACCCACCACCATTTGCAGCATAAGGAATAGCTCTTACCAGTTTTCAGGTTAGCATACATATTTTCCCATACGCTTTCATTCTTTTAATGGGAAACCATGTTGTGATACATTACATCATCACAAACTAGAAGGCCTGCTTGTTCTTAAGCACAGGGCACATTGCAGCATCACAATTAGAAGGTATTACCAGAGCCACTGGAAATATGCTTTTTATTTGCATAATTATGAATTTTCCACATAATCCATCATCTCAAACATAAATCTGCAGATTTAAACCAAATAAAAATAGCTTGCAGCTCAAAAAAATCAAAAGTTACTAAAAGAAAGTTGAAACATATGTTTGCGTACAAGGAAGGCCCTTCGCAAAGGTTAGCTGGGCATCTTTCAGTTGCTTACGTCTGTATCTGGTTTCTAAACTGGTACTAATAAGGTTTAATAAGTGCGCAGACAGAATTACCATGTACAAAAAGATTATTCAAAAATGAAGTAACACTATGAAAATATGTGCTGTATTATCCCACATAATTTGCTTATTCTTGTTCTATAATTTAGCGAACACTGCTGCAAAATTGGGTGCTTTCCTCTGCTGCATAATGTCAGGGGGCCTGGGTATTTTTGAACAGCTTTTGTACAGCATACTATATTTCCGTTGAATGTGTAAACACTGAAAAACGTTCTCTCACACATTTTCACTCATCTTCTCCTACAGTCTTGCACCTCATACCAACACCTTCAGGCCATATGCTGTCGCTCTCTCCCTCGCTTTCTCTGTCCCCTTTTATTTGTAGCTATGGTGTTATCCAAACCCTTCTGATTTTACTAAAATTATGTGTGTTACATAGTTATAGGACTTTTCAGCCAGGCTTTCTCCTTTAGTCTGCCGTTGTGTTATTCACATTTTTCTTCAATTTATTCCAACATGCATCACGGGGCAATATGTCAGTCTTTTTCAGTTATTGGCTGACTTAACTGTAAGTTACAAAATGCTCCCCTTTCAGAAGGAGTACAGCCACTCCAAAAGTAGTTTTTTTGGTTGCCAGTAACTAGTAATGTGTGCCATTTTTGCAGGCCAAGAAATGTTTTTGTTTTCAGCAAGTCTTTTTTTTTTAGATTGATAAGGGCACACTAGCTTACCCAAACAATTTTATTTTGCAAAACCACAATGTGATGCCTCTGTTTCCAAAACCTTGCAAATTCACTGAAAAAACCATAGGTTTCAGGCCTTATTCAGGTAGGAATTGGCATTTAAAAAACCTTTGAAATTCACTAAAAAAAAACATAGGTTTTAGGCCTTATATAGTTAGGAATTAACATATAAAAACCATTGAAATTCACTGAAAAAACCATAGGTTTTAGGCCTTATATAGTTAGGAATTAACATATAAAAAACCATTGAAATTCCTCCTATATAGTTAGCTGGACATTTTATTGATATAAAACCAATGAAATTCCACATATAGTTAGTTGCACTAACTATATATTTCGCGCATCCGCAATCCAATGCTGATGATGTCACATATTACATCATTCATGACATGGTCATCCCGTACGGGGAGCTCTTAAGAGCCAAAAGAAACTGTACCAAAGAGGAAGATTACATACACGAGAGCAACAACATCCTTAAACGGTTTAGGGAAAGGGGGTATCCAGAGGGGGTACTCACTAAGGCTATCTCAAAAGCTTCCATTGTTCTCAGATCAGATCAGACACTCTTAATCCTGAGCCCAAACCCAATGTTTCCTCAGAACCTCCTAGAATCATAACCATGTTTAACCAGAAGTCCAACCAAGTCCAAAAAATAATGGCTGACAATTGGAAAATTCTCAAATCTGATTCCATCATAGGTCCTAAACTCACAAATAGACCACTTATAACATACAGAAGAGGCCGTAATCTAAGGGACATGTTGGTTAAAAGTGATATTTCTGACGAGAAGGGCCAACATATCCAAGGGTTAAGTGGATTTTATCCCTGTGGCCACTGTAGGGCCTGTCGGACAAGTGTCATGGTGAAAGAATTTGAAATACCTGGGACCAACACTAAAAAACAAATAAAACAATTCTTAACTTGCAGTTCTACTTATGTGATGTATATCTTGGAATGTCCATGTCACAAAAAATACGTGGGCAGTACATCCTGCATGGCAAAGAAAAGGGTCCAAGAACATTTAAGGGCCATTAACAATAAAGACCCTAAATACCCTATTGCGAGACACTTTCAAGTCGCACACCAATCGAATAATGACCTGTTAAGGTACTATGCAATTGAACAGGTCAACATTGGCAAGCGGGGCGGAAACCGCGAACTATATATATATATTTGAACACTTCACTCGGAAATGAGGCCGCTCACCACTCGCAGGTCGGTTTCCAAAACCTTTATTCGAGAAACATGCAGCTTACAAGTCCCGTATTTTCATCCTTTGGCCTTACGCGTTTCGAAGCATTTTCGCTTCTCATCAGAGGCCGCATCACACGAATCCAGTTCATTGCGGATACATCTCCCACGTGCTTTCTTATAATTGCAATTGGCCCCAGCTGTGCCCAAATTTCAAAGTCCAATGTTTGCTGGGAGATGTAGTCCTTTTACATTATATATACGCATACATAGATAGATATATATATATACACATACATATATATATATATATATATATATATATATATATATATATATATATATATATATATATATATATATATATATATATATATATATATATATATATATATATATATATATATTAACTGACCTAGTGAATTTTCAAGGTTTTGTAAATGCTAATTCCTAACTATATATGGTCTATAGCCTATGGTTTTTTCAGTGAATATATATATATATACATACATATATAAACATATATCATCTGTATATCTATATAAATACAAACATAAATGCATGCAAACATATACTTATATGCATACAGATGCATGTTATTTACATGAAAGTTGAAAAAACACTAATAAAAGCAAAGCTAAAAAGCCACCTCATTACAAACAGAATGGCTTTAACTTAAACGAGGGCGAGATCTATTGCATTTTCAATGCTTGTTTACTTTGGTTCCATCAAGAAGGCATTCAGATGTGTCACACATTTGCCATAAATTCTGAATGTTAGCACTCTAGTTGCACATTAGATCACTGTAGTAAAGCTACTGCTCAACAGGGACGTCTGCTACTGGTATTCAAAGTGCATGTTTCAGTCTGCATGTCAGATTTTTTTTAATGAAATAGAAGAGGATTTGAGAAGTCACTCAAAATGATCCCTAAGTTTTTCTTTCTGAAGCACTAATCATACTTTCTATGGCAAAATTAACCCCCTCATGTTGTTCCTTTTTAAATTGAGTGTTTTCAGACTTACCACTTCATTCCAATCAAGATGGCTTCTGGTGTGCCATACTTTTGTCATAAGTAAGACTGTTAGCGCTCTAGTTGTTCTTTAGAACACTCTGGGACATTCTGTCATTGGGCTATACTTGGGGTACATCTGGGTGATATTTGGGCTACATTTAGGCTCCTTTGTCTCTGGTGGCCATCTTGGGAGACTGTATGTCAGAATTTTTTAATGAAATTGAAGAGGGTTTGAGAAGTCACTCAAAATGTGCCCTAATTATTCTTTCTGCAGCACTAATCATAATTCATATGGCAAAATATACCCCCTCATTTTGTTCCTTTTTAAATTAAATGTTTTAAGAGTTACCACTTTATTCCAATCAAGATGGCTTCAGGTGTGCCATACCTTTGTAATAAGTAGGACTGTTAGCGCTCTAGTTGTTCTTTAGAACACTCTGGGACATTCTGTCATTGGGCTATACTTGGGCTACATCTGGGTGATATTTGGGCTACATTTGGGCTCTTTTGTCTCTGGTGGCCATTTTGGGAGACTGCATGTCAGAATTTTTTAATGAAATAGAAGAGGATTTGAAAAGTCACTCAAAATGTGCCCTAATTTTTCTTTCTGCAGCACTAATAATACCTTCTATTGCATAATATACCCCCTCATTTTGTTCCTTTTTAAATTAAATGTTTTAAGAGTTACCACTTTATTCCCATCACGATGGCTCCAGGTGTGCTATACCTTTGTAATAAGTAGGACTGTTAGCGCTCTAGTTGTTCTTTAGAACACTCTGGGACATTCTGTCATTGGGCTATACTTGGGCTACATCTGGGTGATATTTGGGCTACATTTGGGCTCTTTTGTCTCTGGTGGCCATTTTGGGAGACTGCATGTCAGAATGTTTTAATGAAATAGAAAAGGATTTGAGAAGTCACTCAAAATGTGCCCTAATTTTTCATTCTGCAGCACTAATCATACTTTCTATGGCAAAATATACCCCCTCATGTTGTTTCTTTTTAAATTAAATGTTTTAAGAGTTACCACTTTATTCCAATCAAGATGGCTTCAGGTGTGCCATACCTTTGTAATAAGTAGGACTGTTAGCGCTCTAGATGTTCTTTAGAACACTCTGGGACATTCTGTCATTGGGCTATACTTGGGCTACATCTGGGTGATATTTGGGCTACATTTGGGCTCTTTTGTCTCTGGTGGCCATTTTGGGAGACTGCATGTCAGAATGTTTTAATGAAATAGAAAAGGATTTGAGAAGTCACTCAAAATGTGCCCTAATTTTTCATTCTGCAGCACTAATCATACTTTCTATGGCAAAATATACCCCCTCATGTTGTTTCTTTTTAAATTAAATGTTTTGAGAGTTACCACTTTATTCCAATCAAGATGGCTTCAGGTGTGCCATACCTTTGTAATAAGTAGGACTGTTAGCGCTCTAGTTGTTCTTTAGAACACTCTAGGAGGCTGCAGTAGAACACAAAGGAATCAACTGACAGTCTCTGTCCTTGTTGGATGTACATGTTTTACTGAGAATGTCAGACTTCATTTTCACATGACTGAGAAAGATAATGTGAATTTACAGAAAATATGCTTTCAGTTTAGATTATAGATCCCCTTCCAAACCACTGTGGGAAAATCATGAGATATTAGTTTTCTTTCAAACAATATTCATGATATCACAGCAGAAGGTTTTTTTACATGGTAAAATCACCTTAGAACCCACCACAATTGCTAAAACGAGCATGGTACCATCAACAAATGATTTATAATGTAACTAAAGTCCTAAAACCCTCTATTAACTACAATGCTTTTTAATGAGGTGCTATCATGTATATTGGTCCCAAGATGGCTGCCAACACTTCTTGGATGAAGTGCTGACAGCCAATCAGATCAGATGTGTGGTTAGGCTCCGCCCAGATATATATCTTTTTTTGAACCTAAATTACTCAAAATCCACTGGAGCACATATATTGAGACCTAGCAAAGGCACATCGGGCTAACAGTCCCTACAATTTTGCCAAGTTTCGTGCAAATCCATTCAGCCGTTCGAGCTAAAAGAGAGGCCAACCGCCCTATGGAAATTAACATGGGAAAAATGCGTTTTGGGACCCCCCCTTTTTTCTCGGCCCCCCCCTTGATGAAACCCCCCCAAATTGTCAGGGGCTGCTCGGAAACAAAATGTTCCATTTTCCTGAAAATTTCAGCCAATTCCGTCCACAAACGCCAAAGTTATTAGACATAGAATTTTCAAAAATCCCATAGAGAAAAAATCCTAACTATATATACCTACTGGCGACCGCCAGTAGGTAATATATATACATATATACTCCAACCTCCGTTCTCCTACCGCAATCGCCTTCGCTTTCGATCGCGCTGGAAACAGACACGGACCAAATGTGAGATGCTGGTTTCAGATTTTATTCGGCTGTCGCCATAACGTTTCGGCACAAAGCCTTGATCACATGACAGCGTAACCACGTTTTCAAAGAGTTTTTAAAGTGCACAGTGCTGTTTCGTGATTGGTTCATTTAAAATTACCATCATTGGCATCGACATAGTGGACAGACTATACATTTTAAGTGTTCGCTACTCAATACCATTCACTGTAAACAATATGAGAAACATTTATAAAGTTTACTCACTGTTTCAATAAGTTTTGCTATTGTTTTAAAATACCGGGTTAAATCCCTGAGTGTAAACAATACAAAATACCATTGTAAATATTTGTACATTGGCTGAATTTATACCAATTACTTTACATTGATAATATCAGGTTAAATCCCTGGTTATAAACGTTTTATCTCTTTTGTTCTCTCACAATTGTAGGTTAAATCCATTTAGTTTAAACTGTGAATTAATCCTATCGAGTATCGCATTCTGTCCTGTTCATTATTCCCCCCAACCCGTGTAAAGTGCTACTGTGTGTATAAAACAAAAATAGTTTACATACTATTACCAAGGACTAAGCTGTTTTCACATGACTTTTTTCGTGTCTTATCATTTTATATTTCCTTAGCTGTACTAGGATTCCACACATTCTCCCTTATTTTAGCATTATTCATTTATCAGATTTACGTCAGCTTGTCTTTATGCTATGAATTTCCAACAAATATATTTTTCTCAGGTTATCAAATTACATGATTGCTTATCTGAAGAGCACAAGGACTATCCATACTACATATAGCACACATTTATCTTAAATCTACTTCATCTCCCAACGAGTAGGACATTTTCTGCAGTCTTAATTACTAGTTCACAATTCATTATATATACAGTGTTGTACAAAAATATATGTATAAATATCTCTTTTAAAATCCATATAGAAAAAGCCTTTCCTTACATTTCATCTATATACACTCTATTTACATGCTATTGTCATTTTTCGAAAATTTGACACACAGTATATTTTATTGATTCAATTCCTTTCTCGTTGGTTTTAATTATGTAAACATGTGTACAGGTCCTCAGTTACATTAAGCCCTACGGGCTGTTAACTGTTAAATTTTAATATGTAGTTGGTCTCCATTTTGCGTAATTTGTTTTCCCTATTGCCTCCTCTTCTACTGGCTGTGACAGCATCTACCACATAGTATTTTAACTCCTTGTTATTACTTTGGTGGTGTGTTTTGAAATGCCGCGCTACAGGGTAGGTGTTGTCTTGTGTAGTTATGGCCCTTAAATGTTGCAGGATCCTTCTGTGCACGGGGAGCTTCGTGCTCCCCACATATTGCAACTTACATGGGCATTCTAGGACGAATACGGCGTAATCCGTCTTACATGTTAGGACCTTAGTGATACGATGTTCTCGTTCACTGAATCCGTCCTTGTACACCTTTTTGTTGACTGCATGGACACAGGCCTTACAGGTATTACACTTAAAGAAACCATGATTGTTTTGGTACCATGAAGTGCTGTCAAGGATTTCTGGACATGTTACGACCACTCTATCCCTCATGTTAGGTGCCTTACTGAAGGTTAGGGACGCTTTTCTGGGGAGGCTCTGGCCTATAATGGGATCATTGCTGACTATTGGCCAGTTTTTGTTTATTATTTTACGCACTTCCTTGTGCTGATTACAGTAACCCATTATTATTCGGAATGGTATATATATACACATACATAGATATATATATATATATATATACACATACATAGATATATATATATATACACATACATAGATATA
The DNA here is from genome assembly GCF_964263255.1 of Lissotriton vulgaris. Lineage (NCBI taxonomy): Eukaryota > Metazoa > Chordata > Amphibia > Caudata > Salamandridae > Lissotriton > Lissotriton vulgaris. The sequence goes on from NC_141687.1 coordinate 1,025,778,232, forward strand.
TATATATATATATACACATAGATATATATATCTCTGCAATACCTCGCAGTACTTTCACCGTTCCTAGGCGAAAAAAACAAGGCAAGGACCACTTCCTGTAGTTTTCTGCAGTGTTTATTAACCCCAACAGCTAGTCATGACGCGTTTCGGCCGTCCCTGCGGCCTTGGTCACATGACGATGCCATAAATTCAACCTCCTTTTAAAGTGCAAGTGCTCACATGTACAAATGGACATAGAGAAAATGCTATCCGTTTAAATACATTGAAATTAATGGAGCATTTATAACTGTTTAAATACGTTTGCATATACACATTCTCATTCTCATTATGCAAATAATTTGTACCATATTCAGAAAAAACTCCATTCCTTCAACAATTAAAGTTTTTTTAGAAAAAAGAAGATAACTGCATAAATGCTTTAGAGTTACCGTACTTATTTTCAACTCTATTTATCCATTTGCAAAACTTTCTAATTTTAATCAGTGCTCACCCTATCGTGCTCAAACTATAATAAATGAAACAAATTCTCCATTAACATATTCATAATACTTATTTACAATTAACCACATGAGTAGCGACAAAATGTTTTAACCTCTATACAATTACACTAGTTCAATAAGGGCTCACTAAATCATATAGATAGTGACATTTCCCATTGCTGTTTATGAGTGTTTATCATTTACACATAGATATATATATATATATATACACATAGATATATATATATACACATATAGATATAGATATATATACACATATATATATATATATATATATATATACACATACATAGATATAGATATATATACACATACATAGATATATATATATATACACATACATAGATATATATATACACATACATAAATATATATACACATACATAGATATATATATATACACATACATAGATATATATATATTACCTACTGGCGGTAGCCAGTAGGTATATATAGTTAGGACCTAGTTTTCATAGGAAATCCCCAACATTCTATCGGGAAAAACTTTGGCGCTGGTTGATGAATCTTCGCAAATTTCTCAAAGAAGATGGCGCGCTCCGCTCCTCTCCTTCCCTGAAAGTTTGGGCGGGATTAGTCAAGTGGGGGCTGAGAAAAAAGGGGGGTCCCAAAACGTGTTTTTCCCATGTTAATTTCCATAGGACCTTTAGACACGGCTACAGCTTGAACCACTGAAGGGAATTACACCAAACTTGTCAAAATGGTAGTGTCTGGTACGTAGATCACGCTTTTGGTAAATAGTGTAAATCCCTCCAGTAGTTCCTGAGAAAATTAGAAGAGAAATCAATTATATATCTATAAGCGCGCACAGTGCGCGCACCACGCGATTTTTCGTGATTTTTTTTGGGGGGGTCTTGGGGGGCTTCTCTCTTTTATTTTAATGTATTTAATTTAATTTCGAGGGTGCCCACCCCTCGTTTTGCCCCCCGAGATCACCGCCGCGGCCCGAGCTGCCTTAAGATGGCCGCCGCCTGGTTGTGGGCGGGGCCGGGAGGACGTGGTTTCCGCTTCGATGTCCGGTCTCCCGTGCCGAGGGGGAGGCCGGGTGAGGAAGAAGTGTGGGCGGGTTCAGGGCTCCCCTGTGCTGAGGGAGCCCCGGGAGCAGAGGAGACGCCGTGGTGTTGGGAGCACTGTTCCCTGTAAGCTGCGCGCAACAGCTTCCGAAAACAGTGCCTTTCACCAGCGCGCACACACTCTTGCAAAGCGCGCACTTATTTGCTTAACAGGCATCAGCAGGTCTTTAAATTTGAGCACCGTGAGAGGTGCAGTCTTTTTCTTAACTTCCATGCGCAGTGGCATTACGGCGCAGTTACGACTTTCAGGTTAGTCTTGCCGAAGGAAGGCCTGTGGAATGCCTAACAGAGTCGGGAGCAGGCGGGACATTTTCGCTTTTCATGTCAGTGGTGCGCGGATTCACAAGAAATGTTTACTTGACATTTCAGTGAGTCTGCACTGTTAGTAACATGCTGGCATTCGTGCATGTTAGAAAAAACAAGGATTTATTTATTGCATGATGATTTCTAAGCTCTTGTTCACAATGTAGGATCGGGGCTGCTTTTCATTTAAATTCTAGAAAGTGTGCTGTACATAGCTCTCTCCGGACGAGGCTGCTAAAAAAATATAATGGAATTGCTATGTTTCCCATCAGACTGGAAGCCAGTCTTCAGGCAACATTAAAAACGTCATGATAATGACAGAGAGGGGCGTTTTTTCTAGTGGCAGTGTGGTCCCATCCTAAAGTAGCTCAATGGGTTTGTGTGCCTGCTGCAAAGAACGTGTGCCTGACTTCTACCATGTTCACAGATCTGAGCGCGAGTGAATAATGAGTAGACCTATAAAAAAAATAAATGCAATGTCAGAGAGAAGCTTTGGAGGTGTGAGGGGCTCTGTTGGGGGATGGTAGTGAGGGAATTCATGTAGAAGATCTTCAGTTGGGGGCTGTCAAAACGATCGTCACACTGGGCGCCAGCAGCACTAAAGCTGCCTTGTGTTCAGTTAACTTTACTACATAGTTACTAATTGAAGGCACTGTCTGTCAGCACAGCATTCCTAAAAGTGGTGACCATTTTACATCTCTTCTGTTAACCCTCTATGTACCGGTGTTTACTTGCTACCTGTTTGGAAGCCTCATTCAGTAGTCCCAACGTTACATAACCCACCACCATTTGCAGCATAAGGAATAGCTCTTACCAGTTTTCAGGTTAGCATACATATTTTCCCATACGCTTTCATTCTTTTAATGGGAAACCATGTTGTGATACATTACATCATCACAAACTAGAAGGCCTGCTTGTTCTTAAGCACAGGGCACATTGCAGCATCACAATTAGAAGGTATTACCAGAGCCACTGGAAATATGCTTTTTATTTGCATAATTATGAATTTTCCACATAATCCATCATCTCAAACATAAATCTGCAGATTTAAACCAAATAAAAATAGCTTGCAGCTCAAAAAAATCAAAAGTTACTAAAAGAAAGTTGAAACATATGTTTGCGTACAAGGAAGGCCCTTCGCAAAGGTTAGCTGGGCATCTTTCAGTTGCTTACGTCTGTATCTGGTTTCTAAACTGGTACTAATAAGGTTTAATAAGTGCGCAGACAGAATTACCATGTACAAAAAGATTATTCAAAAATGAAGTAACACTATGAAAATATGTGCTGTATTATCCCACATAATTTGCTTATTCTTGTTCTATAATTTAGCGAACACTGCTGCAAAATTGGGTGCTTTCCTCTGCTGCATAATGTCAGGGGGCCTGGGTATTTTTGAACAGCTTTTGTACAGCATACTATATTTCCGTTGAATGTGTAAACACTGAAAAACGTTCTCTCACACATTTTCACTCATCTTCTCCTACAGTCTTGCACCTCATACCAACACCTTCAGGCCATATGCTGTCGCTCTCTCCCTCGCTTTCTCTGTCCCCTTTTATTTGTAGCTATGGTGTTATCCAAACCCTTCTGATTTTACTAAAATTATGTGTGTTACATAGTTATAGGACTTTTCAGCCAGGCTTTCTCCTTTAGTCTGCCGTTGTGTTATTCACATTTTTCTTCAATTTATTCCAACATGCATCACGGGGCAATATGTCAGTCTTTTTCAGTTATTGGCTGACTTAACTGTAAGTTACAAAATGCTCCCCTTTCAGAAGGAGTACAGCCACTCCAAAAGTAGTTTTTTTGGTTGCCAGTAACTAGTAATGTGTGCCATTTTTGCAGGCCAAGAAATGTTTTTGTTTTCAGCAAGTCTTTTTTTTTTAGATTGATAAGGGCACACTAGCTTACCCAAACAATTTTATTTTGCAAAACCACAATGTGATGCCTCTGTTTCCAAAACCTTGCAAATTCACTGAAAAAACCATAGGTTTCAGGCCTTATTCAGGTAGGAATTGGCATTTAAAAAACCTTTGAAATTCACTAAAAAAAAACATAGGTTTTAGGCCTTATATAGTTAGGAATTAACATATAAAAACCATTGAAATTCACTGAAAAAACCATAGGTTTTAGGCCTTATATAGTTAGGAATTAACATATAAAAAACCATTGAAATTCCTCCTATATAGTTAGCTGGACATTTTATTGATATAAAACCAATGAAATTCCACATATAGTTAGTTGCACTAACTATATATTTCGCGCATCCGCAATCCAATGCTGATGATGTCACATATTACATCATTCATGACATGGTCATCCCGTACGGGGAGCTCTTAAGAGCCAAAAGAAACTGTACCAAAGAGGAAGATTACATACACGAGAGCAACAACATCCTTAAACGGTTTAGGGAAAGGGGGTATCCAGAGGGGGTACTCACTAAGGCTATCTCAAAAGCTTCCATTGTTCTCAGATCAGATCAGACACTCTTAATCCTGAGCCCAAACCCAATGTTTCCTCAGAACCTCCTAGAATCATAACCATGTTTAACCAGAAGTCCAACCAAGTCCAAAAAATAATGGCTGACAATTGGAAAATTCTCAAATCTGATTCCATCATAGGTCCTAAACTCACAAATAGACCACTTATAACATACAGAAGAGGCCGTAATCTAAGGGACATGTTGGTTAAAAGTGATATTTCTGACGAGAAGGGCCAACATATCCAAGGGTTAAGTGGATTTTATCCCTGTGGCCACTGTAGGGCCTGTCGGACAAGTGTCATGGTGAAAGAATTTGAAATACCTGGGACCAACACTAAAAAACAAATAAAACAATTCTTAACTTGCAGTTCTACTTATGTGATGTATATCTTGGAATGTCCATGTCACAAAAAATACGTGGGCAGTACATCCTGCATGGCAAAGAAAAGGGTCCAAGAACATTTAAGGGCCATTAACAATAAAGACCCTAAATACCCTATTGCGAGACACTTTCAAGTCGCACACCAATCGAATAATGACCTGTTAAGGTACTATGCAATTGAACAGGTCAACATTGGCAAGCGGGGCGGAAACCGCGAACTATATATATATATTTGAACACTTCACTCGGAAATGAGGCCGCTCACCACTCGCAGGTCGGTTTCCAAAACCTTTATTCGAGAAACATGCAGCTTACAAGTCCCGTATTTTCATCCTTTGGCCTTACGCGTTTCGAAGCATTTTCGCTTCTCATCAGAGGCCGCATCACACGAATCCAGTTCATTGCGGATACATCTCCCACGTGCTTTCTTATAATTGCAATTGGCCCCAGCTGTGCCCAAATTTCAAAGTCCAATGTTTGCTGGGAGATGTAGTCCTTTTACATTATATATACGCATACATAGATAGATATATATATATACACATACATATATATATATATATATATATATATATATATATATATATATATATATATATATATATATATATATATATATATATATATATATATATATATTAACTGACCTAGTGAATTTTCAAGGTTTTGTAAATGCTAATTCCTAACTATATATGGTCTATAGCCTATGGTTTTTTCAGTGAATATATATATATATACATACATATATAAACATATATCATCTGTATATCTATATAAATACAAACATAAATGCATGCAAACATATACTTATATGCATACAGATGCATGTTATTTACATGAAAGTTGAAAAAACACTAATAAAAGCAAAGCTAAAAAGCCACCTCATTACAAACAGAATGGCTTTAACTTAAACGAGGGCGAGATCTATTGCATTTTCAATGCTTGTTTACTTTGGTTCCATCAAGAAGGCATTCAGATGTGTCACACATTTGCCATAAATTCTGAATGTTAGCACTCTAGTTGCACATTAGATCACTGTAGTAAAGCTACTGCTCAACAGGGACGTCTGCTACTGGTATTCAAAGTGCATGTTTCAGTCTGCATGTCAGATTTTTTTTAATGAAATAGAAGAGGATTTGAGAAGTCACTCAAAATGATCCCTAAGTTTTTCTTTCTGAAGCACTAATCATACTTTCTATGGCAAAATTAACCCCCTCATGTTGTTCCTTTTTAAATTGAGTGTTTTCAGACTTACCACTTCATTCCAATCAAGATGGCTTCTGGTGTGCCATACTTTTGTCATAAGTAAGACTGTTAGCGCTCTAGTTGTTCTTTAGAACACTCTGGGACATTCTGTCATTGGGCTATACTTGGGGTACATCTGGGTGATATTTGGGCTACATTTAGGCTCCTTTGTCTCTGGTGGCCATCTTGGGAGACTGTATGTCAGAATTTTTTAATGAAATTGAAGAGGGTTTGAGAAGTCACTCAAAATGTGCCCTAATTATTCTTTCTGCAGCACTAATCATAATTCATATGGCAAAATATACCCCCTCATTTTGTTCCTTTTTAAATTAAATGTTTTAAGAGTTACCACTTTATTCCAATCAAGATGGCTTCAGGTGTGCCATACCTTTGTAATAAGTAGGACTGTTAGCGCTCTAGTTGTTCTTTAGAACACTCTGGGACATTCTGTCATTGGGCTATACTTGGGCTACATCTGGGTGATATTTGGGCTACATTTGGGCTCTTTTGTCTCTGGTGGCCATTTTGGGAGACTGCATGTCAGAATTTTTTAATGAAATAGAAGAGGATTTGAAAAGTCACTCAAAATGTGCCCTAATTTTTCTTTCTGCAGCACTAATAATACCTTCTATTGCATAATATACCCCCTCATTTTGTTCCTTTTTAAATTAAATGTTTTAAGAGTTACCACTTTATTCCCATCACGATGGCTCCAGGTGTGCTATACCTTTGTAATAAGTAGGACTGTTAGCGCTCTAGTTGTTCTTTAGAACACTCTGGGACATTCTGTCATTGGGCTATACTTGGGCTACATCTGGGTGATATTTGGGCTACATTTGGGCTCTTTTGTCTCTGGTGGCCATTTTGGGAGACTGCATGTCAGAATGTTTTAATGAAATAGAAAAGGATTTGAGAAGTCACTCAAAATGTGCCCTAATTTTTCATTCTGCAGCACTAATCATACTTTCTATGGCAAAATATACCCCCTCATGTTGTTTCTTTTTAAATTAAATGTTTTAAGAGTTACCACTTTATTCCAATCAAGATGGCTTCAGGTGTGCCATACCTTTGTAATAAGTAGGACTGTTAGCGCTCTAGATGTTCTTTAGAACACTCTGGGACATTCTGTCATTGGGCTATACTTGGGCTACATCTGGGTGATATTTGGGCTACATTTGGGCTCTTTTGTCTCTGGTGGCCATTTTGGGAGACTGCATGTCAGAATGTTTTAATGAAATAGAAAAGGATTTGAGAAGTCACTCAAAATGTGCCCTAATTTTTCATTCTGCAGCACTAATCATACTTTCTATGGCAAAATATACCCCCTCATGTTGTTTCTTTTTAAATTAAATGTTTTGAGAGTTACCACTTTATTCCAATCAAGATGGCTTCAGGTGTGCCATACCTTTGTAATAAGTAGGACTGTTAGCGCTCTAGTTGTTCTTTAGAACACTCTAGGAGGCTGCAGTAGAACACAAAGGAATCAACTGACAGTCTCTGTCCTTGTTGGATGTACATGTTTTACTGAGAATGTCAGACTTCATTTTCACATGACTGAGAAAGATAATGTGAATTTACAGAAAATATGCTTTCAGTTTAGATTATAGATCCCCTTCCAAACCACTGTGGGAAAATCATGAGATATTAGTTTTCTTTCAAACAATATTCATGATATCACAGCAGAAGGTTTTTTTACATGGTAAAATCACCTTAGAACCCACCACAATTGCTAAAACGAGCATGGTACCATCAACAAATGATTTATAATGTAACTAAAGTCCTAAAACCCTCTATTAACTACAATGCTTTTTAATGAGGTGCTATCATGTATATTGGTCCCAAGATGGCTGCCAACACTTCTTGGATGAAGTGCTGACAGCCAATCAGATCAGATGTGTGGTTAGGCTCCGCCCAGATATATATCTTTTTTTGAACCTAAATTACTCAAAATCCACTGGAGCACATATATTGAGACCTAGCAAAGGCACATCGGGCTAACAGTCCCTACAATTTTGCCAAGTTTCGTGCAAATCCATTCAGCCGTTCGAGCTAAAAGAGAGGCCAACCGCCCTATGGAAATTAACATGGGAAAAATGCGTTTTGGGACCCCCCCTTTTTTCTCGGCCCCCCCCTTGATGAAACCCCCCCAAATTGTCAGGGGCTGCTCGGAAACAAAATGTTCCATTTTCCTGAAAATTTCAGCCAATTCCGTCCACAAACGCCAAAGTTATTAGACATAGAATTTTCAAAAATCCCATAGAGAAAAAATCCTAACTATATATACCTACTGGCGACCGCCAGTAGGTAATATATATACATATATACTCCAACCTCCGTTCTCCTACCGCAATCGCCTTCGCTTTCGATCGCGCTGGAAACAGACACGGACCAAATGTGAGATGCTGGTTTCAGATTTTATTCGGCTGTCGCCATAACGTTTCGGCACAAAGCCTTGATCACATGACAGCGTAACCACGTTTTCAAAGAGTTTTTAAAGTGCACAGTGCTGTTTCGTGATTGGTTCATTTAAAATTACCATCATTGGCATCGACATAGTGGACAGACTATACATTTTAAGTGTTCGCTACTCAATACCATTCACTGTAAACAATATGAGAAACATTTATAAAGTTTACTCACTGTTTCAATAAGTTTTGCTATTGTTTTAAAATACCGGGTTAAATCCCTGAGTGTAAACAATACAAAATACCATTGTAAATATTTGTACATTGGCTGAATTTATACCAATTACTTTACATTGATAATATCAGGTTAAATCCCTGGTTATAAACGTTTTATCTCTTTTGTTCTCTCACAATTGTAGGTTAAATCCATTTAGTTTAAACTGTGAATTAATCCTATCGAGTATCGCATTCTGTCCTGTTCATTATTCCCCCCAACCCGTGTAAAGTGCTACTGTGTGTATAAAACAAAAATAGTTTACATACTATTACCAAGGACTAAGCTGTTTTCACATGACTTTTTTCGTGTCTTATCATTTTATATTTCCTTAGCTGTACTAGGATTCCACACATTCTCCCTTATTTTAGCATTATTCATTTATCAGATTTACGTCAGCTTGTCTTTATGCTATGAATTTCCAACAAATATATTTTTCTCAGGTTATCAAATTACATGATTGCTTATCTGAAGAGCACAAGGACTATCCATACTACATATAGCACACATTTATCTTAAATCTACTTTATCTCCCAACGAGTAGGACATTTTCTGCAGTCTTAATTACTAGTTCACAATTCATTATATATACAGTGTTGTACAAAAATATATGTATAAATATCTCTTTTAAAATCCATATAGAAAAAGCCTTTCCTTACATTTCATCTATATACACTCTATTTACATGCTATTGTCATTTTTCGAAAATTTGACACACAGTATATTTTATTGATTCAATTCCTTTCTCGTTGGTTTTAATTATGTAAACATGTGTACAGGTCCTCAGTTACATTAAGCCCTACGGGCTGTTAACTGTTAAATTTTAATATGTAGTTGGTCTCCATTTTGCGTAATTTGTTTTCCCTATTGCCTCCTCTTCTACTGGCTGTGACAGCATCTACCACATAGTATTTTAACTCCTTGTTATTACTTTGGTGGTGTGTTTTGAAATGCCGCGCTACAGGGTAGGTGTTGTCTTGTGTAGTTATGGCCCTTAAATGTTGCAGGATCCTTCTGTGCACGGGGAGCTTCGTGCTCCCCACATATTGCAACTTACATGGGCATTCTAGGACGAATACGGCGTAATCCGTCTTACATGTTAGGACCTTAGTGATACGATGTTCTCGTTCACTGAATCCGTCCTTGTACACCTTTTTGTTGACTGCATGGACACAGGCCTTACAGGTATTACACTTAAAGAAACCATGATTGTTTTGGTACCATGAAGTGCTGTCAAGGATTTCTGGACATGTTACGACCACTCTATCCCTCATGTTAGGTGCCTTACTGAAGGTTAGGGACGCTTTTCTGGGGAGGCTCTGGCCTATAATGGGATCATTGCTGACTATTGGCCAGTTTTTGTTTATTATTTTACGCACTTCCTTGTGCTGATTACAGTAACCCATTATTATTCGGAATGGTATATATATACACATACATAGATATATATATATATATATATACACATACATAGATATATATATATATACACATACATAGATATATATATATATATATACACATAGATATATATATCTCTGCAATACCTCGCAGTACTTTCACCGTTCCTAGGCGAAAAAAACAAGGCAAGGACCACTTCCTGTAGTTTTCTGCAGTGTTTATTAACCCCAACAGCTAGTCATGACGCGTTTCGGCCGTCCCTGCGGCCTTGGTCACATGACGATGCCATAAATTCAACCTCCTTTTAAAGTGCAAGTGCTCACATGTACAAATGGACATAGAGAAAATGCTATCCGTTTAAATACATTGAAATTAATGGAGCATTTATAACTGTTTAAATACGTTTGCATATACACATTCTCATTCTCATTATGCAAATAATTTGTACCATATTCAGAAAAAACTCCATTCCTTCAACAATTAAAGTTTTTTTAGAAAAAAGAAGATAACTGCATAAATGCTTTAGAGTTACCGTACTTATTTTCAACTCTATTTATCCATTTGCAAAACTTTCTAATTTTAATCAGTGCTCACCCTATCGTGCTCAAACTATAATAAATGAAACAAATTCTCCATTAACATATTCATAATACTTATTTACAATTAACCACATGAGTAGCGACAAAATGTTTTAACCTCTATACAATTACACTAGTTCAATAAGGGCTCACTAAATCATATAGATAGTGACATTTCCCATTGCTGTTTATGAGTGTTTATCATTTACACATAGATATATATATATATATATATATACACATAGATATATATATATACACATATAGATATAGATATATATACACATATATATATATATATATATATATATACACATACATAGATATAGATATATATACACATACATAGATATATATATATATACACATACATAGATATATATATACACATACATAAATATATATACACATACATATATATATATATATACACATACATAGATATATATATATTACCTACTGGCGGTAGCCAGTAGGTATATATAGTTAGGACCTAGTTTTCATAGGAAATCCCCAACATTCTATCGGGAAAAACTTTGGCGCTGGTTGATGAATCTTCGCAAATTTCTCAAAGAAGATGGCGCGCTCCGCTCCTCTCCTTCCCTGAAAGTTTGGGCGGGATTAGTCAAGTGGGGGCTGAGAAAAAAGGGGGGTCCCAAAACGTGTTTTTCCCATGTTAATTTCCATAGGACCTTTAGACACGGCTACAGCTTGAACCACTGAAGGGAATTACACCAAACTTGTCAAAATGGTAGTGTCTGGTACGTAGATCACGCTTTTGGTAAATAGTGTAAATCCCTCCAGTAGTTCCTGAGAAAATTAGAAGAGAAATCAATTATATATCTATAAGCGCGCACAGTGCGCGCACCACGCGATTTTTCGTGATTTTTTTTGGGGGGGGGCTTGGGGGGCTTCTCTCTTTTATTTTAATGTATTTAATTTAATTTCGAGGGTGCCCACCCCTCGTTTTGCCCCCCGAGATCACCGCCGCGGCCCGAGCTGCCTTAAGATGGCCGCCGCCTGGTTGTGGGCGGGGCCGGGAGGACGTGGTTTCCGCTTCGATGTCCGGTCTCCCGTGCCGAGGGGGAGGCCGGGTGAGGAAGAAGTGTGGGCGGGTTCAGGGCTCCCCTGTGCTGAGGGAGCCCCGGGAGCAGAGGAGACGCCGTGGTGTTGGGAGCACTGTTCCCTGTAAGCTGCGCGCAACAGCTTCCGAAAACAGTGCCTTTCACCAGCGCGCACACACTCATGCAAAGCGCGCACTTATTTGCTTAACAGGCATCAGCAGGTCTTTAAATTTGAGCACCGTGAGAGGTGCAGTCTTTTTCTTAACTTCCATGCGCAGTGGCATTACGGCGCAGTTACGACTTTCAGGTTAGTCTTGCCGAAGGAAGGCCTGTGGAATGCCTAACAGAGTCGGGAGCAGGCGGGACATTTTCGCTTTTCATGTCAGTGGTGCGCGGATTCACAAGAAATGTTTACTTGACATTTCAGTGAGTCTGCACTGTTAGTAACATGCTGGCATTCGTGCATGTTAGAAAAAACAAGGATTTATTTATTGCATGATGATTTCTAAGCTCTTGTTCACAATGTAGGATCGGGGCTGCTTTTCATTTAAATTCTAGAAAGTGTGCTGTACATAGCTCTCTCCGGACGAGGCTGCTAAAAAAATATAATGGAATTGCTATGTTTCCCATCAGACTGGAAGCCAGTCTTCAGGCAACATTAAAAACGTCATGATAATGACAGAGAGGGGCGTTTTTTCTAGTGGCAGTGTGGTCCCATCCTAAAGTAGCTCAATGGGTTTGTGTGCCTGCTGCAAAGAACGTGTGCCTGACTTCTACCATGTTCACAGATCTGAGCGCGAGTGAATAATGAGTAGACCTATAAAAAAAATAAATGCAATGTCAGAGAGAAGCTTTGGAGGTGTGAGGGGCTCTGTTGGGGGATGGTAGTGAGGGAATTCATGTAGAAGATCTTCAGTTGGGGGCTGTCAAAACGATCGTCACACTGGGCGCCAGCAGCACTAAAGCTGCCTTGTGTTCAGTTAACTTTACTACATAGTTACTAATTGAAGGCACTGTCTGTCAGCACAGCATTCCTAAAAGTGGTGACCATTTTACATCTCTTCTGTTAACCCTCTATGTACCGGTGTTTACTTGCTACCTGTTTGGAAGCCTCATTCAATAGTCCCAACGTTACATAACCCACCACCATTTGCAGCATAAGGAATAGCTCCTACCAGTTTTCAGGTTAGCATACATATTTTCCCATACGCTTTCATTCTTTTAATGGGAAACCATGTTGTGATACATTACATCATCACAAACTAGAAGGCCTGCTTGTTCTTAAGCACAGGGCACATTGCAGCATCACAATTAGAAGGTATTACCAGAGCCACTGGAAATATGCTTTTTATTTGCATAATTATGAATTTTCCACATAATCCATCATCTCAAACATAAATCTGCAGATTTAAACCAAATAAAAATAGCTTGCAGCTCAAAAAAATCAAAAGTTACTAAAAGAAAGTTGAAACATATGTTTGCGTACAAGGAAGGCCCTTCGCAAAGGTTAGCTGGGCATCTTTCAGTTGCTTACGTCTGTATCTGGTTTCTAAACTGGTACTAATAAGGTTTAATAAGTGCGCAGACAGAATTACCATGTACAAAAAGATTATTCAAAAATGAAGTAACACTATGAAAATATGTGCTGTATTATCCCACATAATTTGCTTATTCTTGTTCTAAAATTTAGCGAACACTGCTGCAAAATTGGGTGCTTTCCTCTGCTGCATAATGTCAGGGGGCCTGGGTATTTTTGAACAGCTTTTGTACAGCATACTATATTTCCGTTGAATGTGTAAACACTGAAAAACGTTCTCTCACACATTTTCACTCATCTTCTCCTACAGTCTTGCACCTCATACCAACACCTTCAGGCCATATGCTGTCGCTCTCTCCCTCGCTTTCTCTGTCCCCTTTTATTTGTAGCTATGGTGTTATCCAAACCCTTCTGATTTTACTAAAATTATGTGTGTTACATAGTTATAGGACTTTTCAGCCAGGCTTTCTCCTTTAGTCTGCCGTTGTGTTATTCACATTTTTCTTCAATTTATTCCAACATGCATCACGGGGCAATATGTCAGTCTTTTTCAGTTATTGGCTGACTTAACTGTAAGTTACAAAATGCTCCCCTTTCAGAAGGAGTACAGCCACTCCAAAAGTAGTTTTTTTGGTTGCCAGTAACTAGTAATGTGTGCCATTTTTGCAGGCCAAGAAATGTTTTTGTTTTCAGCAAGTCTTTTTTTTTTAGATTGATAAGGGCACACTAGCTTACCCAAACAATTTTATTTTGCAAAACCACAATGTGATGCCTCTGTTTCCAAAACCTTGCAAATTCACTGAAAAAACCATAGGTTTCAGGCCTTATTCAGGTAGGAATTGGCATTTAAAAAACCTTTGAAATTCACTAAAAAAAAACATAGGTTTTAGGCCTTATATATTTAGGAATTAACATATAAAAACCATTGAAATTCACTGAAAAAACCATAGGTTTTAGGCCTTATATAGTTAGGAATTAACATATAAAAAACCATTGAAATTCCTCCTATATAGTTAGCTGGACATTTTATTGATATAAAACCAATGAAATTCCACATATAGTTAGTTGCACTAACTATATATTTCGCGCATCCGCAATCCAATGCTGATGATGTCACATATTACATCATTCATGACATGGTCATCCCGTACGGGGAGCTCTTAAGAGCCAAAAGAAACTGTACCAAAGAGGAAGATTACATACACGAGAGCAACAACATCCTTAAACGGTTTAGGGAAAGGGGGTATCCAGAGGGGGTACTCACTAAGGCTA
>NC_141687.1:1025797765-1025852765 GCF_964263255.1 Lissotriton vulgaris
CCTCGCTAAAATAGAAATATTATAAACAACCCTTCATGAGAAATACGAAAATAGTGAGATGAACTGAGCTCCACACCATGAGGGCTGCAAGACAGCTCGGCTCCGTCACCCACCCCGCCCAAAATAACGACAAACCCTATGCAAATATTAAAAATATAGACAACACACCAGCAAAGAAACAGGGTAAAACATGTTATTAAATAACTATTTACATAACGTTGGTTTATAAGATGATGTCAGTAGTGGACCGATGTGTGAATAGGTCGGAAGCAGCACAAGGCGCCAAGATCCGGATGGAAAGTCCTGGATGTTGGGTGCCATAGTTCAGAGTTCTGAGTTTGAGCCTTTTTCAATGCCTGTGCTTTGTTGTTTCCCCTCCATCAAAAACAAACAAAAAATATAAAACTGTGCAAAAATACAAAAAAAACAAAAAATGTTTACAAAAGCAGTGCTTGTAAGACTGTCTGAAGCTTATTTCCACCTACTGCAGCTTCACTATTCTCAAAGTAAGTGAGGGTCGTTTGTGGACCTGACTGCATTTGAAAACAATCTTATATGGTACCTCCCTAAACCGCTTGACGGAGGCCCCCGAGGGGCGGTGTGATGGCACGGACTCGGAGAAGACGCTTGGCTCCGACCCCCTCCCCAAGTCTTATAGCACTGGTGTAGCCTGAGATCGCCCCCGACATAGGCGGCCGGCTCCCGGGGTCCGGCGGAACTTTTTGCCTTTTGATGACTCTTCTATTCTGGACTTTGTCCCACAATCCGTTTGACCTGAAGACACGCTGTAGTGGGGCGCCCCTTTACCGTTTTAGTTGCCATTCCGCCCGCTTTTGCTACACTGTGCCTCTTCCGCCATTCAGCTGTTTACCGCCCGCTCTTGCGACTACAGCGTCTCGCTCACCATGTAGTTAAGTTGCTCCCGCTCTTGCGGTGCAGCGATAGGCGGCTGCCACAGGACTCTCAAAATGGCGGCCGGCTCTTCGGTTTTGGGCCTGGTCCACTAAAATGGCCCTGGGACACCTTGGAACTCGGACGCTTCCCTGATAGGGCTTGGGTCCCATTCTCGAAAGCGTCCCCTCAGCCGTGAAGATTCTACAAAAGTCTTGGGGGCCCCCGACTCCCGCAGGCTTCTGGTGGGGAGCGGCTGCCATGTCTGCTCGTGGAATGGCCACGACGGAGCTACGAGATGGTAGTGCTCTCATGCTGACGCCAGCTTTAGTCTGAAACATCCAGAAACACTGTAGACTACCAATTCGATCAGTTCCGGTAGCGCCCCAACATGACCCGGAAGAGAAGAACTTGCCCTCCCCTCTTTGACTGATGGTTCTTGTTGCCTGTCCCCTCTGTTGTCATTTAACAGAACTTTTTGGACTGCTGAAAGGGGTTGTGTTCCGAACGCTGGTTGGTGGAGACATTTTGACTATATTCTTGACCTACGT
The DNA here is from genome assembly GCF_964263255.1 of Lissotriton vulgaris. NCBI lineage: Eukaryota > Metazoa > Chordata > Amphibia > Caudata > Salamandridae > Lissotriton > Lissotriton vulgaris. Next base: position 1,025,799,208 of record NC_141687.1, read on the forward strand.
TGTCGCGTAATGCGTTATATGACACGCCGCGTTAGCGCACCCGGAAGTGATCCGGGGCGCGGCGCGCAGCGCGTAACGTAAGCATAACAGGTCATGTGACTTGTTAATAAAACTTTTCATTGGTTCATTTTACTTTTGTTATTTTAATGATGAAAAGCTTGGTCATATGACCTAAAAATTACGCTTTTTATTGTTTTCGAACATTATTTTTTTTAAAACATATATGTTATAATATTCCAGGCTAATGTACTTTCCCGGAAAATTTACAACTGTCCTGAAAGTAAAATATATTCCTTTTTCGAGAAAAAGGGCGTTTCTTCGTTCCATGACGGAGCCGTTGAGTAAAAGAGACTGGGCCTGCTGTCTTAGTCGCCGATACGCCTGATTATCAGATTCTTATCGATCACTTTATGTTGCAGGAGTGGAAAACACAACTGCCCTTGACCATTTATCTTTACTACGTTCCTACATATTATACCTTTTATCCGTCATGTAATTGGACTGCTTTATTTCACTTGCCTTTTACTGATTCGAAAACAGTGACTAAAAGTAAAAACTTTACCAATGTAAATACTACTACCGTGTTTGATTTAAAAACCTTTATTGTGAAAATGTCAGTATACAAATACGGGCCTATAACCACCTGGGCCGGCCACGGAGCAAACTGAAATCGTATATGATGAGGAGACATTTACACTGTAGAGGAACGTAACGAGCGGGCCATTAGGTTGCAAGAACTAAGGTGTCTAACAGTTGCGGAATCGGTGGACGTACATTTTGTAATTAAAATAAGACAGGGCCACTTACAATAACATTTTCTAGATATACATTTGCGGGCAAGGAGTTACGAGTCCCATTTATACCGGCGCCATTTTGGGCGAGGCCGGGCAGGTCCAAGATATAGTCAAAATGTCTCCACCAACAATCGGCCAGACCAGAACCCCTTTCGGCCCTTTATGCTACAAGATGGTGTCTTCCATTCAGAAAATATTGTTGGCAGCATTTTGAAAGGAAAGATAAACAGCCGTTCTCCTAGTGAGTCTCACATTGTTACATTTAGGAAGAATGTTGAAGAGTAATATGTGGAAAATCTGAAGCCATTTTTCTACAAACTCTCAATCAGCCTAAGTCATGGGCGATCTTTGTCCACACCAGGGCAATAGTGAAGCTGCAGCAGGTGCAAAAGAGCTTCAGACAGTCTTACAAGTACTGCTTTTCTAAACATTTTTTTGTATTTTTGCACAGTTTTATATATTTTTTTTGTTTTTGATGGAGGGGAAACAACAAAAAACAGGCATTGAAAAAATCTCAACAGTGCAGGGCGCCTTGTGCTGCTTCCGACCTATTCACACATCGGTCCACTACTGACATCACCTCATAAGCCAACGGGGCACCCCACACTGACTTTCGGCGCAGCATTGTAGGATGGCCACACCAGTGCGGCAACTTGCTGGACACCACCTCGGTGCCATCCGGATCTCGGAGCGTTCGAGTCACTGTACCGCAAGAGTGACCGGAACTCAGCTGGTCACGCCGTCTTTCGGCGCAGCATTGTATGATGGCCATACCAGTGCGCCAACTTGCTGGACACCACCTCGGTGCCATCCGGATCTCGGCGCGTTCGAGTCACTGTACCGCAAGAGTGACCGGAACTCAGCTGAACACGCCGTCTTTCGGCGCAGCATTGTAGGATGGCCACACCAGTGCAGCAATTTGCTGGACACCACCTTGGGCAACAGTGAAGCTGCAGCAGGTGCAAATAAGCTTCAGATAGTCTTACAAGCACTGCTCAGAACTCTCAACTATGGCACTCAACATCCAGGACTTGCCATTCGGATCTTGGCGCCTTGTGCTGGTTCCGACCTATTCACACATCGGTCCACTACTGACATCACCTCATAAGCCAACGGGGCACCCCACGCCGACTTTCGGCACAGCATTGTAGGATAGCCACACCAGTGCGGCAACTTGCTGGACACAACCTCGGTGCCATCCGGATCTCGGCGCGTTCGACTCACTGTACCGCAAGAGTGACCGGAACTCAGCTGGACACGCCGTCTTTCAGCGCAGCATTGTAGAATGGCCACACCAGTGCGGCAATTTGCTGGACACCACCTCGGTGCCATCCGGATCTCAGCGCGTTGTGCTGCCTTCGGCCTATTCGCACATCGGTCCGCTACTGACGCCGCCTCACGTGCCAACGGATTTTCTACGCTTTTTGTAGCCCTATGCCGCATAACAGGTCATGTGACTTGTTTATAAAACTTTTCATTGGTTCATTTTACTTTTGGTTTCCTAAAGATGGAAGGCTTGGTCATATGACCTAAAAATAACACTTTTCATTGGTTTAGAACATTTTTTTCCCAAACAATGAAAGCCCCACCTTGTTTCTGGATGTTTCAGACTAAAGCTGGCGTCAGCATGAGAGCACCACCATCTCGTAGCTCCGTCGTGGTCATTCCGCGAGCAATCATGGCAGCCGCTCCCCACCGGAAGCCTGCGGGAGTCGGGGGCCCCCAAGACTTTTGTAGAATCTTCACGGCTGAGGGGACGCTTTTCGAGAATGGAGCCCAAGCCCTAGCAGGCAAGCGTCCAAGTTCCAAGGTGTCCCAGGGCCATTTCAGTGGACCAGGCCCAAAACCGAAGAGCCGTCCGCCATTTTAAGAGTCATGTGGCAGCCGCCTATCGCTGCACTGCAAGAGTGGGAGCAACTCAACAACATGGTGAGCGAGACGCTGTAGCCGCAAGAGCGGGCGCAACTCAGCTGGATGGCCGCCACCTGGGGAGGCCCGTTCACGCCGCCTCCCCCACGCCCCCCCCCCCCCCCCGGGCCGCCCCACGCCAATTTTCGGAGCAGCATTGTAGGATACCAAAACCAGTGCGGCAGTTTACTGGACATCACCTGGGTGCCATCAACATCTCAGCGCGTTCTGCTGCCTTGGGACTATTCGCACAACAGACCGCTACTGACGAGGCCTCCCCCCGCCCCACCCGGGACGCCCCACGCCAATTTTCGGAGCAGCATTGTAGGATACCAAAACCAGTGCGGCACCCAGGCGACATCACCTGGGTGCCGTCCAGAACTCAGCACGTTGTGCTGCCTTGGGACTATTCGCACAAAAGACAGCTTCTGACAATTGTTGCTTTTTTGGGTGAAAAATGTTTAAATGTTTTTACAGTTTTTGTTCCGTTCATTATAGTTAAAAGTTAATAAAGTTTTAAAATCTAACTTTGTTGGAGTGCTATATATGTTTAAAAAATCGGGTGAATGGGGCCTTGAATCGGGTTATTGTCATGTGTGGGCTTTGCAAGTGTACTGCTACAAGATCGGACATTTCAAACTCAAATGCACGTTCTTTTTCTTACCTTTCCGAAGCATGGAGCGCAATAGCAGGCAGAGAAAGGGTGATGCACGTGTTGAACACTGCCTGGCCTGGCAAGTTGCTGGCAGTGCCACCCCCGCCCGCTCCTGAAAGAGGGCACACACACACCGCCGCCCCGAGTACTTCACAAATCTTTAAAAGACCATGCGCTTGTTCATGAGGCTTAAATGGTTTATCACCCCTTCTAGAAGCCCTGCATCGACCCTCTGACGTTTCCTGGAAGAATTAGCACGTAACACAATACCAAGCCCTGTCAGCTGAAACCCCCGAGAAATCATGGGGCATATTATCAAGGGGGTTTATTTCCGCTTTTTGCGCTTTAAAAGCCAAAAAAAAAGAGATAAAATTATCTCCCTATTACCAAGCTGTCGCTAACACCAGTTAGTGACATCTAAAAGGAGATATCGACCATCTTGGGCCCCGCTTTGCATATCAGTGATATTTATCACTAATGACATGCAAAGTGGGCGTGCCAAGATTTTAGCGACTGGAAACAGTCCCTAACCATCGCTATCTCTTATTACCAACTTTTGGAGATATTCGCGCTAAGCGCGAATATCTCCAAAACCTAACACCTGCCCTGAGCAGTTTTAGCCATGTTATCCAATGGGAAGTGGATAACATGGCTAAGAGCATTTGCTGGATAATGCATGAATATCGCTGACTTTTCAACGATATTCATGCATTGCGGCCGTTTTTTATCGCATTTGCGATAAACCTTGCTAATAGCAAGGTTTATGTGCGATAAAATTCGCCGATGTGCGGCGATAATATTTGTCTCTAAACAAGTTAGAGACAAAAATTATCGCTAGTTGTTGGTAATATGCCCCCGGGTTTTTGCTTGCAGGAATCGGGAGGCGGGAGACTAGCACTGAAATCAGTAGTCTCACGCCTGAATCGGGAGGGTTGGCATGTCTGGATACTCTACAGCTGGGGCCATAAACTACATCCGCAGGGCTAGGTGATAGCCTAGATCCGGCCTGGACAATCGGACACAGAGGAAGAGGAGTGTCAGAGGGTGCGGTAACGAATAGGGTGAAAGGGAGGTGTCGGGCGGGCACAGGGTGTGATTCTCAGAGAAGAGCAGCGCAGATGGGGGGAAGTATATGGCCCATGCATGAGAGAAAGAGCGGGGGTGACCAGTGCGTGGGGGAGATGCTTGCGAGGGTGGGGAGCCATGCTGAGGATCGGCGGCGTGCAGAGAGTGGCCCTGGTCAAGGCATCTAAAATGGCTGCCGTGCACGACAAAATTGTGGCATTGGACAAAAACGCAAGATGGCGCAGACAATGTTTATCAATAAGGATTCATTTATAACAAAACATTTACTCGCAGTGACAAAATGGTGGTCAACACTTCCTGATTTCCATCGAATCGAACGTTAACAAACGTCACGCAGCAAAAAAAAAAAAAAAAAGCTCACGCACAGAGCAGTTTTTAGCCATGTTATCCAATGGAAGGTGGATAACATGGCTAAGAGCATTTGCTGGATAATGCATGAATATCGCTGACTTTTCAGCGATATTCATGCATTGTGGCCGATGTGCGGCGATAATTTTTGTCTCTAAACAATTAAAACGAAGCACAAAATGGCGAATTCCCGTTTCGCTACCAGTTTGCGGCCCAGTTCGCGGCCCGTGAAGCGCTTCTACCGTGAAAAATCATTTTTTTTTATTTTCCCCACGGGACCCTTTAATAACCCCAACAACATTCCTAGGGGGTCAAGAGGGGTATACCTTGCCCCCTTTCATTAAATTCCCCCTTCGTTTTTCACCTCTTCTTCTCTCTCGATCCTACCGAGAGATAAGATGGCGGCCGCTCCGGACTGTTTAGAATGTTGACAGACACCGGAGAGCCAATCAGCTTTCTGCGCGCAAAGTTCCGTTTCGCGAAAAGTAAACGGACCGGATCGCTGCCCGGAGCGCTGTTACAGATATATATCTTGTTTTGAACGTTAATTTCTCAAAAACTACTGGAGCACATATATTGAGACCTAGCAAAGGCACATCGGGCTAACAGTCCCTACAATTTTGCCAAGTTTCGTGCAAATCCATTCAGCCGTTCGAGCTAAAAGTGAGGCCACATGGGGAAATTAACATGGGGAAAACGCGTTTTGGGACCCCCCTTTTTTCTCAGCCCCCCCTTGACGAACCCCCCCCAAATTTTCAGGGGCTGCTCAGAAACAAAATGTGCCATTTTCCTGAACATTTCAGCCGATTCCGTCCACAAACGCCAAAGTTATTAGACATAGAATTTTCAGAAATCCCATAGGGAAAAAATCCTAACTATATATACCTACTGGCGACCGCCAGTAGGTAATACACATACATAGATATATATATATACACATACATAGATATATATATATATATATATATATATATTCACATACATAGATATATATATATAAAGATATATTTATTTGTAAATAGTATGTAAATATATTAATTTGCCTTGTCAAGTGTTTACATTGATGTATATTTTACCATGTAATGAATTTGCCTTTTGCTTATGAACCATTGTACATTATTGATGGGATTTGAGATAACAACTCCGTTTACAAAGTATTTCTTCCATGTTTATGTTGCATTTAAGTCTGATTGGGAGCATTCACAGTATATAAATACACTTATTGGTTCTTTTTAGTCATGTGATCAAGGCTGCCTTGCTGCAGCCGAAACGCGTCATGCTGGGGACAGAAGAACAATAAACCACCCTTGAATTAATACCAATCGCAGTGTTTGTGGTCTGTACCTACGTCGAGGACTCTGCACTTTTGCTGAGAAGTAGGAGTTGGAACGGAGATATATATATATATATACAGACACATACATATATATACATATATAATTATTTGTTTCGAGGACTAGAAACATTGAGAGTATTTTTTCTGTTTCTAATACCATGTGATGGCATATTGCACTTTAAAAGGGTGATCAGCCCTCGTGACGTTGTCATGTGATCAAGGCTATCTCTAGCCGAAACGTGTCATGGCGGACTGGTGCTGGGCTAAACACTAAATAAAACATTTGCACCAAACTACGGGTCTTGCTGGTTCCTGAGTTGTCTGATCGGCTGAATGCTGTATGCTGCCTAGGAGCGCCACGTACCTCGTATCTCAGCTGGGTAGCTTCACCGGCTTGTTGCGAGACCCCTCCTCGGCTTTGGGCGAAGTTGCAGCGAGAAGCGACCTTCCTGTCGGGAAATTTTGAAAAGCTCCGTGTTCGGAGAAGCTGCCACGCCCCAGGGTTCATCGGATCCAATTGCTGGCCGCGTTCCAGAGGAAAGCCCGGAAGTGGTTCGGAGGTTACAGACCAGCGTCGGTTGGTCCGGACATCTTGAGCCTGCGGAGCGAGTACCAGGAGCGGCTGACATACGGACTGCTTTACTTCCCTGTGAGGAGTTCCAGAAACGCTGTCCGAGGACTACCGGTAGGACGCGTTTTTGAGTGTGCTTGTATACCCATATTGCCCTCTGTCACCATGTCCGCAGACACGTTAAGGGGGCGCATGGAGGCGTCGAAGGGTATGTTTACGGACCCCCCGGCTGGGGAGTCCGTCGTCCAACCCAGTTCCAAAGCTGCACCGGAGCAGAGCTCTGGGATTAAAGAATTGTTTAAAAAGCTGGAAAAGTGCAGCAAAAGCGAGCAGTCGAAGTGGTGGGAGCATACATCACTGGCAGGCTATTTAGAGGTGGGTCGCGTGCCGAGGGGTCTGCGCATTCTATTAGCACCATCGTATGAGAAGCCAGACCCCCAAATGTTAGCTGACTGGGCACAGTGCAACCTAGAAAATTCCAAACGCTTGATGGGGATCCTTATACAATACGCTGAAAGCGACAGGGTCAAATTACTTGAGGAGATTGATGCCATCAATGCTGAGATTGATAAATTCCCTCCATCGGCCGAAATAACTAAATACAGAGAGGAAATGGCAGTAAGACTCAAGCGTGAGGAAGATATAATAAAGAAGAGGAAGGCATACAAATTCCAGCGTGATCGGCTGGACTATGAAAATGGCCGAATCTTCACGTTTGCCAAGCGCTATGATACAATTAAACAGCGACATAGCAAAGAACTTTTAAATATAGCTCCCACCGCCAATGCTGACAAAAATGCAACTGTGCCAACACAACGGATTGAAGTATCTTCTGTTTCAGGAGAGAGTTCAACATATGAGAGTGAATCAGAATCAGAGATGCGACGCCAGCAGATGTTGGGGTTTTGCAAGTTCACCCCAGGGCAAGAAATGGAGATGGTGACCCAGGATCGAAAACTCACTCTCCGCTCTGGGACACAATCAGCCGCCGCCAGCGCAAAAACAGGAAGCGCGCAGAGAGGCGGTTCTGCAACAAACGCCGCAAACGCAAATGGCAAGCCGCGGAAACAGCGCACCAGGAAACAATGGAACAAAACACAGGTAGCACAACAGCAATAACACCAGCTACCGCTGAGGTTTCCCAAACCAACTCGCAAGCGGTCATCAACCTTTCTGATGTGAACCTAACTCCAAAAGAAACTGCAATACTTTCATTGGGGCTTTCATATAGTCCAAAGGAAAACTTTGACTATGCGACTACAAAAATCGATGTTTTTAAGTTTGTTCGCAAGTTGAAGCTACGGAAACACTTTGCTTCACGTACCAATTCCAATGACAACACTGGCGTTATTAGTGAAGTGTCTGCTCCGACCACGATCTCAACTGGTAGTGATGGAGATACTACTGTGTTGGGGGCAGCACTTACACAAGAACTATTGGAACTACACCAAGAGGAATTTGGCCCCTCCACTGAAAGTCAGGAAGCACTGGGGGGAGAACCACTACCGATTTCTTGTGCAACAAATTTTAAATTAAAATCGAAATTTTGCCCCTTAATGATCAAAGATAATATAGATATCTTCCATGACCGTGTTGTCACTCAACTCAAGGAACTTCAAATCAGAACTGCTAATCAAACCAAACGATATGACCACAGAGACAAAGAATACCACACTCTTATCAAAAAACTGAGAGCAAATAAGAACCTGGTGATCAGACAATCTGATAAGGGGGGTAACGTGGTCCTTTGGCCACGCAAAATGTACTTAGAGGAAGCCCTCAAGCAACTCAACGATAGAGAGTGCTATCGCCGCATTTCCACGCAAGAGGCATCCAATTCCAGGAACGAAATTTACCTCAAACTATCGGCGTGGAGAAGCAAGGGCCTCATCACAATGGATGAATACAAGTTCCTGAAAAAAGATCAGCCAGTCACACCGGTGATATATTTCATCCCTAAAGTACATAAGAACGTACAACAACCCCCAGGCAGGCCCATAATATCTGCGTGCAACAGCTTATTAGAGAATATGAGCAGATATATCGACTATTTTCTACAGGAATATGTAAGGGGTCTGCCATCCTTCATTCTTGACACCAGTGACTTACTAAGAAAGATCCAAGACTTCGTATGGTGCCCTAACTATGTCCTTGTATCTATGGATGTTACATCGCTGTATACAAGCATATTCCATATTGATGGTTTAAGGGCCGTGCAACATTTCTTGGAGAAAAGAAATCAATGCTTCCATGACCATTCTAAAATGTTGTTAGATATGATCAATATCTGTCTTGAAAATAACATCTTTCTCTTTGCCAATCAGTTATTCATACAGACCAGGGGGGTGGCAATGGGGGCCTGCTTCTCTCCCAATTACGCCTGTCTACATATGGGGTACTGGGAGGAGCAGGTCCTGAAGAAGAAATTTGCTACCGTAATGGACACCAAAGTTAAACTTTGGTTAAGATATATAGATGACCTGGTTTTTGTATGGGATGGATCCGAGTCAGAGGTGACCCTTTCCATTGAGGAATTGAATATTAACAACTTGAACATTCAATTCACGAGCACTCTGAGTAGGGTATCCATAGTATTTTTGGATGTGGAGTTATATGTTTGTAATAACAGCTTGCATACCAGATTATACCGCAAACCCACGGCTGGGAATACACTGCTGCATGCTGGAAGCCATCACCCAGCACATCTGATACGCAGTATCCCTTATGGGGAGATGCTGCGCATCAGAAGAATTTGCAGCAGTGAGGAAGAGTGCCGGCTGGCACAATCAGCATGTAGGGCCAGATTTATTGAGCGTGGCTACAAAACAGATACGATAGACAATGCTACCCACAGGGCTAATAGAATTGATAGAAATGCACTCCTGGGCTCAGGTAGTGCACAGGCTAGCTCTGCCACTGTGGGCACTGATGGTGAGACAAGACTGATTATGGCATACAACAAACAACACAAAAGTATCCATAAAATAATTAAGGACAATTGGTCCTTAGTCTCTTGTGATCCAGTGATCGGATCAGCCATCAGTACCAATCCCAGCATTACCTATCGCAAAGCACACTCAATGAAGGATAGTCTTGTATCTAGCAGCCCTGAAGTGGTATCAGGAACATGGCTCAATGATAGTAAAGGCTTTATAAGATGCTCAAGCTGTAAAGCGTGTAAACATGGCATCAGCAAGACTGAGGTCTCCACTCCTCTTTCACCCTTTCCAATTAAGATCCAACAAAAATTAAACTGTAAATCAGAATTTGTTGTGTATGTCTTGGAGTGCCCATGTGGCCTAAGATATGTTGGCAGCACCAGGCCACAGGTGCATAAGCGCATACTGCAACATCTGCGTGCGATCACCCATGCAGATGCAGCTTACCCAGTGGCCAGGCACTTCGAGAGAAAACATGGAAAGGATGCATCCCTACTTAGGTATTTCGCGATAGATTGTGTTCCTCCCCAAAGGAGAGGCGGTGATAGGGAGTCCCTTTTAAGAAAGCTTGAGACTCGCTATATAATCCTTTTAGACACCAAGGCACCGCTTGGCCTTAACACAGGGGAGGACTGCCACACCTATCTTTGAAACTATCTGAGTGGGACACATTGAGCCAGCTATCCAAATTCTTGAGTTACTTTGAGTTGATGCATTTTGTACAGTATTTTGTGACTATGAACTGTAGATTGTATATTAGGTTTAAACACTCGACATCCCCTTCTCCCTCCATGACCAATAGATAATTTTCTTTCAAATTTTAACATTTCACGCACTTGGTAGCACTTTCTTGCCATCAACTTATGTTGCACAATTAGCATATTTTGCACAAGTACAATGTTTACTTCTTTGGCATGGGTACATGCCCACTGGGGCATTATTGCACTCAATTGATCTATGGATTTCAAAACATAATACCTTGATCAAATGTGTTTAATAATTAATTACAATTTTAGTTATATTTTAATATTTATATAACTATTTATAGGTCTTTTAACTTTTATAAGTATTTTAAAAGTTCATTATTGCCAGTGCCCTGTAAATATACATGCATGAATTTGTACTGTAATAAGAGTGAACGTTTTACATTGTGCACAATTTTATAACTTATATTGTATTAACATGCAATTGTGATGCTAATATGTGTGGCATTTCGTAATATTATACGGGCATTTATGCCGTAATTATTTGTTTCGAGGACTAGAAACATTGAGAGTATTTTTTCTGTTTCTAATACCATGTGATGGCATATTGCACTTTAAAAGGGTGATCAGCCCTCGTGACGTTGTCATGTGATCAAGGCTATCTCTAGCCGAAACGCGTCATGGCGGACTGGTGCTGGGCTAAACACTAAATAAAACATTTGCACCAAACTACGGGTCTTGCTGGTTCCTGAGTTGTCTGATCGGCTGAATGCTGTATGCTGCCTAGGAGCGCCACGTACCTCATATATATATACATACACATACATATATATATTCACTGAAAAAACCATAGGTTATAGGACATATGGAAAGGGGCGACCAATCGGTCCCCCCGAACGTATGGTGGAGTACCCCGATCTCCCCGGGAAGCCGTCTTGGGCGGGAGGCGAGTCCCGGCTGGTATGCCCGAAGCGGCGTAGCCGGGGCGCGCTTTTTCCCGCCCTAGAGTGGGTTGTCCTAGACACCGAAGCTGCCAGCCACGCCCCCGGAGGCGGGCGGAGGCGGGTTTACGCCCGCCCGAAGAGGAATAAAAGGAGCGACAAGCCAAGGTAGCATCCTCTTGTTCCTGTGCTCTGAAGCTGCACCTCCCCGCTGCACGTGAGCTCGAGACGGAACGAAGAGCCAATTTTGAGCGTTGTAATTTTGTCTTTGTTCTTTCAGAGAATCATCGTTCGAGAATGCTGGGCAAGAAGGTCGGAAAGCGGGTCGGTACCGATCAGATGCTCCGCATGCTCGTGAAAGACATGGCCGAGATGAAGAAACAGATGGCGGCAATGAACGGTGTAGGGGGCCCAAAGCGAGTCGTTGGACCAGCATTGCCGGGAGTAGTCCCTAGCGGGAGAGGTAGAAGGTCCAAGAGGGGGGCAACTGGGGGAGAGACCCCGGTTCCCGAGGCGCCGCCGGCGCTCCCCGATACACCGACTGAGGCCCCGATCCCGGTCCCGAAGGAGGGGCAACCAATTCCCGTTGTAGTCACCCCTGTGAACGGGGAGGATATGCCTCCCGAGTTGGCTGCACAGCTGGCAGCGTGGTTGGGGAAAGATAGCGAGGGCACCACGGCGGATGACGCCAGGGCAGTAATGAGGCAATTGCGGCAATCAAGAGAGGCTTCAAAGGCACCATGTCCTTTTGTTCCCCCGCAGGCTCCAGTGGGTGAAACCGCGGCGGGCACGAGTTCGGCAGAGACTACGGTTACAGCTTCTAGTTCAGGTAAGCAGCGACTGCCGATTGCGGGGGAGGGGTCCGTACCCTCGAGAAGGGAGAAAGTGGCTCAGCATATTCCGATTGAAATCAAGGAGAGGGTATGGGCTGAGAAGTATGTAAACATGTTTTCTTTGCTAACTGATCATTATGAGATCGAGCATGTGAAGGGTCAAAAGGAGTTTTTGCACCCGAGTGTTTGGCGCGCCAAGATGGCCGCTTTTAAGGTCGATGAGAACATAGGTAATTGGGGCAGAGCGTTTGGCATATTCACTTCAATTATGGGGGAACGAAGGCCTGAACTGTTGGCCGAGTTACCCGTGTACCAGACACGTATTATGGAGTTTTCTCAGTCATATGAGGGCAATCAGTGGTTTTGTTATGATAATGTTTTTCGGAAGGCCAAGGAGTTCGACACATCTCTGACGTGGGATTGTTACGACTCCATTTCATGGCAAAAGATGGAGAAATCAGGCATGTTAAAGGCACCATTGGTGGGGGGAAACGGGGGAGAGTTTTCCCGCCATTCATCTGGGGCGCCCTTTCAGGCAGGTTCAAATAATGAGCATCACTTGAGATCGAGTGGCAATACAGGCAAAAAAGGCATCTGCTGGAATTTTAACAGGGGAAAGTGTACAAGGCCCCAGGGGTCATGCAAGTTTAGGCACGACTGTGGGGGGTGTGGGCAATCCTCGCATCCTGAGACCATGTGCAGAGCCAAAACGGGTGATAACGGAGGTAGGGGAAGCGCCAAACAGGTCTGAAATAGTCTGAGGGGCGCCTTTACCTACCCCGGTTGATACCATGGCAATGATTCCTTGGCTCAATGAATACCCGGATCATGTCTCCGCTGGGGTGTTGCGAGATGGGTTTTCGTATGGTTTCCGCATCCCAGTGGGGAATTTTCAGGGTAAGGCACAGTGTAGGAACCAACTGTCGGTCCTGCAGAATACGGCGGTGGTACAGGCGAAGATTGTGAAAGAGTTGACCCGGGGTCGGGTTGCCGGACCATTCGACGTGCCACCAGTTGCTAATTTTGTTTGTTCCCCCTTGGGAGTGGTCCCCAAGAAGGACCCGGGCGAGTTTCGATTAATACATAACTTGTCCGCCCCGAGAGGTCTTTCGGTGAATGATGCGATAGACCCGGAGGTGTGTTCGGTGCGGTACGCATCTTTCGATGAGGCCGTCGCCATGTTGAATCGCCTGGGGCCCGGAGCGCTGATGGCCAAATCAGACATCGAGTCAGCGTTCCGGTTGCTCCCGGTACACCCAGACGATCAGCGTCTCCTCGGTTTTATGTTTCAGGGTCGCTATTACATGGATAAATGTATGCCAATGGGATGCTCCATATCTTGTGCTTATTTTGAGAAATTCAGTTGTTTTCTGCAATGGGTATTCACAAGAATGACGGGGTTTCAACATGTTATGCATTATCTTGACGATTTTCTGTTCCTGGGGGCAGCTGGGGATCCAGAATGTGCACAAGCTTTAAAAGAATGTTGTGGTCTGATGAATCAGTTTGGTGTGCCATTGGCACCAGGTAAGACGGTGGGGCCATCAACTTCGCTCGAGTTTCTCGGAATAGAGCTCGATTCACTGGAAGGTTGCTTCCGGTTGCCCAAAGAAAAGGTGGGGAAATTCAGGGCTTCCCTTGAAGCATGTATTCGGGAAACCAAGGTGAACCTGCATCAATTGCAGCAAACTGTGGGTCAGTTGAATTTTGCCCTTAGAGTAATGCCAATGGCCCGCCCTTTCTCCCGCTTGATTGCTCAAGCCATGGTCGGTCTTAAAGAAGGGCACCACCGCACGAGGCTCTCGGCCGAGATTCGCCAGGACATGCGCATTTGGTTAGCATTTCTGGCGGATTTCAATGGGCGGGTTGTCTGGAGCAAGCCGGCGGTGTCCTCCGAGGAGTTGGGGCTGTGGACAGATTCGGCGGGGAGTATAGGCTTTGGCGCCATATTCGGTAATCACTGGTCGGCTCAAAAGTGGCCGTCATGGTGGCACGAGTGTGGGCTGACGAGCAACATTGCTTTTCTCGAACTGTTCCCTATTCTGGTGGCCCTACAAACATGGCCTGAGGGGTTCCGGGATCACTCTGTGGTGTTCTGGTCGGATAACATGACCGTGGTTGAGTGTATCAATAGTCAGGCAGCACGATGCAAATGGATTCTGAGATTGCTCAAGGAAATTGTGTTACTATGTATGCAATTGAACGTGCTCTTTAGGGCGAGACATGTGCCAGGAGTACTGAATCAGGCGGCTGATGCGCTTTCTCGTTTCCGTATGCAGGCCTTCTGGGGTTTTCTGCCCACAGCGGACCCGGTGTCGGCACCATTCCCCGAAGCTCTCTGGTCTCTCGGTGCCCCGAACTACAAAACCTCGTGGGAGAGAGTTTAGCACCCAGGACAAGGAAGGCATATGAAGGGGCGTTCCGTTCCTATCGGTCCTTTTTGGGTTCGGCTAGGGGGGAGCTTTGGGGCCAGGAAGAGTATGTCGTAAAGTTTTTGCTGTCGTTACATCAGGCAGGCAAATCGGTAGCCACGGCCCAGAAGCATCGGGCAGCCATTTCCTTCATGGCGCGGGCTCATGGGATCCAGGACCCTACTGCATCTTTCGTAGTACAGAAAGCACTGCGTGGGTGGCAACGCCTTGAGGGTCGCAGAGTAGATGAAAGGCACCCGATAGGTCTGGAGAGGTTGGCCCTGTTATTTTCCGTTCTCCCTGCGACTTGTTCATCCCAGTCTGAAACAGTGTTATTCCGGGCCGCTTTTGCATTAGCATTCCATGGGGCTATGCGGGTAAGCGAACTGGTGGCAAGGAACAAGCAGGATACGGGGGGGGACTGTGCCGAGAGCACGTTCTAGTTAAGGGGGATACGTTGATTGTCTCGTTTCCCAGGTCCAAGACCGATCAGGGTGCGATCGGGGACAGTATAGTAGTCCACCGGAGTCCCGGATCTCCCATGTGCCCCGTCGTATGCGTTGAGGAATATTTGGCGCAGAGGGCGGCATCGTGGGGGGGGACCCTGTTGAGACACACTGATGCCACCCCACTGACGAGGTTTCAGTTCCAGCGGGTGCTAGCAATGGCAATTTCGGCCGCGGGCTTGAACCCGGGCGATTTTGGGACCCATTCCTTTCGGATAGGGGCTGCTACAGAGGCTACAGCCAGGGGTCTGAGTGTGGAAAAAGTGAAACAATTGGGGCGTTGGTCCTCGAATTGTTACAAAAGGTATGTGCGGTTGCACATGTTGTGAAGCTGTAATCATGTACTCACGCTTCTTGTTTTTGTTTGGTTTACAGTTTCGCAAGCTTACGAGGCGAGGCGGACTGTGCAGTCGACCCGACACCTGGGAACCAGCGGTCAAAGATCACCGGCTGCGGAAAAAGTGGTGTGGGTCGTGGGCCACTCATACGTGAGGCGTGCCGCGGACGTATTCAAAGCAGGTGACATGATTCACATGGCTGGGGAATACGGGTACAGGGTGACCTTCCACGAAAGGGGTGGGCTCTGTATTGACCAGTTTCAACCTTTTGTCGAGGGTTTGTTAGGGCGGACAAGGTCACCGCCATCTATAATCATAGTGCATCTTGGGGGCAATGATTTGGTGACCACTGGTAGACGACTACTTCTCGAGGCGATACTATCCACAGTAAGTTGGTTGGCGAGAAGGGTTCCAGGGTGCACAATTGCATGGTCCCATATGATTCCCGAAAAGTGTGGCGGGGGGCAAATTCTGTGTCTGCTATAAATCATTCGGTGAAGAAGGTAAATAACAAGTTGGCTAGACTGTTTCGTACAAGTGCATTGCATTCGATTCCTCATGGTTGTATCAGGGGGGACAGTATGTATCTGGAGGATGGGGTCCATTTGTCCCGGGTGGGGAATTCTTTACTCATAGGAGACCTCGTAGCCTGGCTAAAGAGTTTACAGCATGACCTTTAGGTAGGAGTTTTGTGGGGGGTCCGGATAGCCGGTCAACTATCCGGCCTGTGGCGGTAAGGTCATGATCGGTGAGCAGTAATTGGAAGATCCCTATGGGGGGGGTGTCACCCATTACGGATGGGAGCGCCCGGGGGGAGGTGGCCATTGGCCCCTCAACGGGGAGGCGGTCCCTTCTAAGGATGGGACGCCGAAAGGAAAGGGAAGGCGGTCAAGGCCCCTCCCTGGATAGGAGGGGCTACGGGCCCCTCCTGGGAATTTCCCGGGGCCAGGACATCTGCGACGGCAGATGTGGTAAGTTGTGTGGGGTGGGGAGGGGGGTCTACGCTACCTTCTAGACACCTCACACGAGTCCTCGGACGACCATAAAATGGCGTCGAGTTAATTGGGGCCCCCGTCAAGACAAGGGAAATTGGTATGTGCACATGAGGTACAGTCCTCTGTGCGGCCGCCCCTCACAAGTGAGGGGGTAGTTCTGGTTTAGGGATCTGACACCGGTTACGACCTTGCCGTTGGCCCTTAACGTTAGGATGTACAATTTCAATTTAAGAATGTATTTGTAGGATGTTAGTATCGGCTAGGAGAACCTTTGTATTAGAAATATGTTAAGGTCAGCCAAACATCGTAATATGGAAATGAAATTGTACATGATATGAAACTGTTATTTTAATGTTTTAATTTTGTTTCATATTTTAATAAATACGGCCGGGAGGGTAACTCCCTCCCGCCTTCCAAAAGTTCAGAAATGTTTCCGTATTCCCATTCTTGGGGATTGTGTTGAGAGGGGGTGGCGGGTATCTCAGCCATATGGAAAGGGGCAACCAATCGGTCCCCCCGAATGTATGGTGGAGTACCCCGATCTCCCCGGGAAGCCGTCTTGGGCAGGAGGCGAGTCCCGGCTGGTATGCCCGAAGCGGCGTAGCCGGGGCGCGCTTTTTTCCCGCCCTAGAGTGGGTTGTCCTAGACACCGAAGCCACCAGCCACGCCCCCGGAGGCGGGCGGAGGCGGGTTTACGCCCGCCCGAAGAGGGATAAAAGGAGCGACAAGTCAAGGTAGCATCCTCTTGTTCCTGTGCTCTGAAGCTGCACCTCCCCGCTGCACGTGAGCTCGAGACGGAACGAAGAGCCAATTTTGACCCACCCACCAGCCCCTGAGGACAGCAAGTGGTCTGAAGTAAAGTTTGATGTGGTAACTCAATTTTCTTACAGGTTGCTTGGATTAAAAGTTGTGATTCATTATGCAATAAAGTGGTAACGCAATTTTCTTACAGGTTGCTTGGATTAAAAGTTGTGATTCATTATGCAATAAAGTGGATAATTTCTTATAGTATATTTTATCGGATAAAGTATTTGCACCAGTGTTGATCGGTGATGTTTCGACAGTTCATATATTGAGCATCTTTTGTCTTTTAGTGATTAGTCCTTTTTTAGTTTAATGTCGTATTTATTTTCGGTCGGGCGGTAAGGTCATGATCGGTGAGCAGTAATTGGAAGATCCCTATGGGGGGGGCGTCACCCATTACGGATGGGAGCGCCCGGGGGGAGGTGGCCATTGGCCCCTCAACGGGGAGGCGGTCCCTTCTAAGGATGGGACGCCGAAAGGAAAGGGAAGGCGGTCAAGGCCCCTCCCTGGATAGGAGGGGCTACGGGCCCCTCCTGGGAATTTCCCGGGGCCAGGACATCTGCGACGGCAGATGTGGTAAGTTGTGTGGGGTGGGGAGGGGGGTCTACGCTACCTTCTAGACACCTCACACGAGTCCTCGGACGACCATAAAATGGCGTCGAGTTAATTGGGGCCCCCGTCAAGACAAGGGAAATTGGTATGTGCACATGAGGTACAGTCCTCTGTGCGTCCGCCCCTCACAAGTGAGGGGGTAGTTCTGGTTTAGGGATCTGACACCGGTTACGACCTTGCCGTTGGCCCTTAACGTTAGGATGTACAATTTCAATTTAAGAATGTATTTGTAGGATGTTAGTATCGGCTAGGAGAACCTTTGTATTAGAAATATGTTAAGGTCAGCCAAACATCGTAATATGGAAATGAAATTGTACATGATATGAAACTGTTATTTTAATGTTTTAATTTTGTTTCATATTTTAATAAATACGGCCGGGAGGGTAACTCCCTCCCGCCTTCCAAAAGTTCAGAAATGTTTCCGTATTCCCATTCTTGGGGATTGTGTTGAGAGGGGGTGGCGGGTATCTCAGCCATATATAGTGAGGAATTTGCATTTACAAAACCTTGAAAATTCACTGAAAAAACCATTGGTTATAGACCATATATAGTTAGGGATTAGCCTTTTCAAAACCTTATTTTACTCACACAAAACCATTGAAATTTCATATATAGTTAGTTCCACTAACTATATATCGCGCACCCGCAATCCACTGCTGATGATGTCACATATTACATCATTCATGACATGGTTAGTGACATCACTGATGACATCACTGATGACATCTCAAATGACATCACTGATGACATCTCAAATGACATCACTGATGACATCTCAAATGACATCACTGATAAAATCACTGATAACATCTCATTTGACATGACTGATCACATCCAGTGATCAAGGCTACTGCGTAGTCGAAACGCGTTTGGCGGCGGCAGAAATAAAGAAATTTTGAAAATCTCACATGGCGTGGTCGTTTGAATAATGGAGTAAAGAGACTCAATCCAAGGAGTCTTATGGTGACGACGCAACTCTCGATATGGTGGAGGCGGTTAATGCTTGGATAATTGCAGCATATATACATATACATATATATACATATATATATATATACATATAGATATACATATATATATATATACATATATATATACATATATATACATATATATATACATATATATACATATATATACATATATATATATATATACATATATATACATATACATTACCTACTGGCGGTCGCCAGTAGGTAGTTATAGTTAGGATTTTTTTCAATGTTAAATCTCAAAATTCTATTTGGAATAACTTTGGCGCCGGTTGACGAATCTGCCTGAAAATTTCCTGAAAATGGCCTCGCGGGGTTCCGGTCCTTCCCTGAAAGTTTGGGCGGGATACGTTAAGCGGGGGCCGAGATAAAAGGGGGGTCCCAAAACGCGTTTTCCCCATGTTAATTTCCATAGGGCGGTCGATTTCACTTTTAGCCCGAACGGCTGAATGGATTTCCACGAAACTTGGCAAAATTGTAGGGACTGGTAGCCCGATGTGCCTTTGCTATGTCTCAAGATATGTGCTCCAGTGGATTTTGAGTAATTTAGGTTCAAAAAAATATATATATCTATAGGCGCTCTCCCGTGCGCGCACCGGAGTGCGCTCCAGGCGCGACACGCGACTTGCGCGCAGGAAGCTGATTGGCTCTCAGTTGTCTGTAAACATTCTAAACAGTGCGGAGCGGCCGCCATCTTGTGTCTCGGTAAAATCGAGACACAAGGGGTTTGAAACAAAAAGGGGCAAATGACCATAAGGGGGAAGAGTAGACCCCCTCTGACCCCCTAGGTTTGATGTAGGGACTAAAATAGGGTCCTGCAGGGCATTAAAAAAAATTTTTCGTTTTGCGCGGGGGAAGCGCATGGTACGCGCACCGGCAAAGCACGGGGAAAATCCAGGACCATATTTATGAAGGCCTTGCGCTGTTAGTTTTGCGCTTCCTGTGCGTCAATTTTTGTGACGCACCAGCGGTGTAAAAAAATGCGCATTGTTATGCAATATTTAAAAAGTGACGCATCTATCTAGATGCGTCACTTTTTAAATATAGTGCAACGAGGTACATTTTATTACACTGCTGGTGTTATGCGTCACTTTTCTGTGCGCACTCCTTATGACATTCCAGATGTGTCATATTTAATGTATGACGAATCATGTTGCAAGGAGTTACAGATACGTCAGTATTTCTGACATATCTGTAAACATAAAAGTGATGCGAGGCAGGTGCAAGATTTTGACGCAACAGCATCCTAAAAGTGACGCAGAGAAATCTTATAGATTTCAGTACGTCGTTATTACCAAGCTTTTTGCGGGGGAATGCCCCCTTTGCATACATTATACCTGACGCAGATATAATGTGGCGCAGAGTTTTAAAAAGTGACCCATGTACCTAGATGCGTCACTTTTTAAAAATAGCGTCAGGTATAATGCATGCAGAGGGGGTGTTCTCCCGCAAAAAGCTTTGTAATAGCGACGCAGTGAAATCTTTGAGATTTCACTGCGTCAGTTTTAGGATGCTGTTGCATCCTTTAAATATAGTGCAACGAGGCACATTTTATTACACTGCTGGTGTGATGCGTCACTTTTCTGTCCACAGTCCTTATGACATTCCAGATGTGTCATATTTAATGTATGACGAATCATGTTGCAAGGAGTTACAGATACGTCAGTATTTCTGACATATCTGTAAACATAAAAGTGATGCGAGGCCGGCGCAAGATTTTGACGCAACAGCATCCTAAAAGTGACGCAGAGAAATCTCATAGATTTCAGTACGTCGTTATTACCAAGCTTTTTGCGAGGGATTGCCCCCTCTGCATACATTATACCTGATGCAGATACAATATGGCGCAGAGTTTTAAAAAGTGACCCATGTACCTAGATGCGTCACTTTTTAAAAAATAGTGTCAGGTATAATGCATGCAGAGGGGGTGTTCCTTGCAAAAAGCTTGGTAATAATGACGCAGTGCGTCACTTTTAGGATGCAGTTGCGCCAAAATCTTGCGCCTGCTTCACAGCAAACCTTTCACATGGTGCTTTTTCCATGTGAAAGGACACATTACTGGAGTTGCGTCACTTTTGTGACGCACTCCTGCAATGCGTTAATTTTGTGTTTACAGATATGTCAGAAATACTGACATATCTGTAACTCCTTGCGAATTGATTAGTCATATATTAAATATGACATATCTGGAATGTCATAAGGAGTGCGTCCAGAAAAGTGACGCATCGCTGTTTTCACGTAGCGATGCGTCACTTTTCAGAAATGAGGCCTCCAGTTTATTCACTGTGTCATAACTTTCTTTTCTAACACTCACCTTCTTTCATTCCTCCTACTTCACTTCCTTTCACCTCTCATACCTTTCTGTTCTTTCTTACTCATTCTCCTTTCAATTATCAATGCACTATATTTCACTTACTCTTCATTTTTTAAGATTATAGCTCTTTGATGAGAATTGGAGGTAGTTCTGAAAAGAACTTTTGGTTTTCTTCTTTTAACTGAACAGGAACAAAAACAGGGAATAGAAACTGCTCAACAGGAGCAAAAAGAAAAGAAAAAAATTAGGGGTGGGAAGGGCAGTGATGGTTCTCCAATGCCCGAACCATGAGCAGGACACTTTGCTCCCCATAGGTGAGGAGTTGATTGCAGTATCTGCATCTGACGACCCCATGGTTAAATGCAGGTTGAATGTTTGCTACCTGCCCCTGCGATTGTTCTCTTCCAGAAGAAGTTGCTCCTCCTGTTGATGTAGAGGCCCCATCTCTGGGAACCTCTTGTGCCAGAGCCCTGACACTTTCCCGGGCAAAATTCTGGGGGTGCCTCCTCTCCACATGGCGAATCATGGTGAAGTTGCCAAAAGAGTATTTTTTTTGGGGGTTACCCCGTGACAGGACCTGTTTGCAGATCCTGCACTCTACTTTTGGTGCATTCACCTTCTTCTGGTCTGCTGGAAACTTAAAAAATTTCCAGATGAAATGTTCTTTGACCTTCGGCTGAGGAGGCTCTTCATCAATGAAATCATTGGAGTCATCTTCACTGCTGGATGGTCTGGCAGCCATGATGAATCCAGGAATATGGAGCAGCAAAAAAGGCAGGTCTTTCAGTCACAAAAGTGAAAGAAGAAGTGAAGGAAATGGGTGGGGATTTCATTCATTGTAAAAAAAAACTGTTAGCAACCAATGAAAAGTGTTATTTTAGGGTCACATGACCCGACGCGTTTACGCTACGCGCTCCGGAGCACTTCCGGTGCGTTTACGCAGCGCGATCGTAGGCGCTTCCGGGGCGCAAACGTGGCGCGATCGTAGGCGCTTTTGCGTGCGTTTAGGCGCCGCGCACGTAGGCGCTTCCGAGGGCACTTACGTTGCGCGCCGAAGTGACGTCATCAATCTTTTATAAAAATGCATAATCATTTTCCATATTAAAAAAAACAAATTTTATTTGTATGGTACGAAATGTTTTGCATTATTATTAACTTTTCATTCATATTTTTTTTTCACGAACGACAGTTGCGCTCTGGGTGCGCTTTCAGATGAGCTCTCGGAGAAGCTTACAGGAGAGCTTAGCTGAAAGCTTCCCGGAGCGCGCACCCAGAGCGCAAAAGAAAAAAATTATATAAAAAAAATGAATACTTAAAAAAAAACAGCAAATTGTAAAAAAAAAAAAAGGTTAGAAACTCGATATACAAAGGAATTAGCATTTAAAAAACCTATGAAATTCACTGAAAAAACCATAGGTTTCACACCAGTTATAGTTAGGAATTAGCATTTAAAAAACCTATGAAATTCACTGAAAAAACCATAGGTTTCACACCAGTTATAGTTAGGAATTAGCATTTAAAAAACCTATGAAATTCACTGAAAAAACCATAGGTTTCACACCAGTTATAGTTAGGAATTAGCATTTAAAAAACCTATTAAATTCACTGAAAAAACCATAGGTTTCACACCAGTTATAGTTAGCTGGAAATTTTACTGATATAAAACCATTGAAATTCCCACGTTATAGTTAGATGGACTCACTATAACTTGCGCGTGCAATGCACTGCTGATGATGTCTTATTAAGCCAGTTAACCAATCAATTTTTAAAAACCATCCATTTAGACACTTATTTAAACATTTATTCTTCCATCAACTTTTACATATACATATATAAAATATATTTATTTTTCAGAAAGACACACATTCACTGGATGGTGTCATCAGTGATGTCATGAGTGATGTCACTGACCATGTCATGAGTGATGTAATATGTGACGTCATCAGCAGTGCATTGCACGCGCAAGTTATAGTGAGTCCATCTAACTATAACGTGGGAATTTCAATGGTTTTATATCAGTAAAATTTCCAGCTAACTATAACTGGTGTGAAACCTATGGTTTTTTCAGTGAATTTAATAGGTTTTTTAAATGCTAATTCCTAACTATAACTGGTGTGAAACCTATGGTTTTTTCAGTGAATATATATATACATATATATACATATATATTAAGCGTGGGCGGAAAATCCGTTCCGCTCGCGGATTTTGCGGATTTTCGGGAAATCCGCAATCCGCGAGATTTGCGGATTTCCCGCAAAATCCGCAAATTCGCACGCAGCGGATTTTTTTGGCGGCGCGCGGCGTTGGTGATACAATTTTTGCGGCGCGCGGCGTTTATCATCGTTTGCCGAGTTGTTTTTTTCGATAGTTTGCGAGTGCTGCGCCATTTTGGATCTTGCTGTGTGATCCCGCGGGAATTGGCGAGCGCGATTACGTCATCGCGGCTTGCCAGCGATAGTTTGTCAACGCGAGTACGACGAGATCACGTCTCGCGGTACTTCGCAATTGCGAGATTTGAGATGCGGCGAGCGAAAATATAAATTTGCAATTCTGCACAAGAAATCCACCAGCAAGCAGCATAAACCTTCTAGAAATGATGATTTTTATGTGAATAACTCCTTAGTTTGACATTTGCCTGCACTTTTTTAGCGAGGAGTCCATTTTGGGGAGGGGGGCAGGGGGGTGGGAGGAAGGAAGTGCCCCATAGTCTTCAACTTCCTGTTCCTGTTCAGCAGGCTCCTCCCAGTGCTTTGTCCATCTCCTGGTCACTTTTCATTCGGATGTGGACCTGGAAGGATTACTTTTTGTGGATGCTGCTGGATCTTTGGATTTGAGGCCTTTTTGACTTTCTTTGGATCACTGTTGGATTAGAAATTTTACAAGTAAGTTTGTTTGGGGCATTACAGTTGCTGCAACTAAAATTTTGGGATTTTCGATTTTTGGGCTGTTTTGGGGCCTTTTCCCCAGGGGTACTCAGTGGTGGGTGGACTGATTCTTTCTGTGGGTTGTCTTGAACTTAAACATCATGGAGGCCATAGATGAATTGGGATTCTGCTGATTTTTCTGTGTTTTTCGATTTTTTTTTTTGTAAAATTTTGTGTTTTTTGATTTTTGACCTGTTGTTGGGGCCTTGACCAGGGGTAGTGAGTGGTGCATGGGCCTAGTCTTTCTGTGGGCTGTCTTGAATTTAAACATCATGGAGGCCATGGATGGAATGGGATTGTGCTGATTTTGCAGTGTTTTTCGATTTTTGGGCCTGTACTTGTGGCCTTTTCACCAGGGGTATATGAGTCTAGCATGGGCCTAGTCTTTCTGTGGGCTGTCTTGAATTTAAACATCATGGAGGCCATGGATGGAATGGGATTGTGCTGATTTTGCAGTGTTTTTCGATTTTTGGGCCTGTACTTGTGGCCTTTTCACCAGGGGTATTTGAGTCTAGCATGGGCCTAGTCTTTCTGTGGGCTGTCTTGAATTTAAACATCATGGAGGCCATGGATGGAATGGGATTGTGCTGATTTTGCAGTGTTTTTCGATTTTTGGGCCTGTACTTGTGGCCTTTTCACCAGGGGTATTTGAGTCTAGCATGGGCCTAGTCTTTCTGTGGGCTGTCTTGAATTTAAACATCATGGAGGCCATGGATGGAATGGGATTGTGCTGATTTTGCAGTGTTTTTCGATTTTTGGGGGTGTTCATGGGGAGGGACATGCCATGTGGCTGGTGGCCATTTTGAGTGCAGCTACAGGCACTGGCCATGTGCTGGCAGGCAAGTGGCCATTTTGAATGCAGGCTTTGTTGTTAGGCCTCCAACCATTTTGCCTACTTTTCAACCTTTATTTATGCCCAGGGGTAGTGAGTCTTGCATGGGCCTAGTATTTCTGTGGGTTGTCTTGAATTTAAACATCATGGAGGCCATGGATTGAATGGGATTGTGCTGATTTTGCAGTGTTTTTCGATTTTTGGGCCTGTACTTGTGGCCTTTTCACCAGGGGTATTTGAGTCTAGCATGGGCCTAGTCTTTCTGTGGGCTGTCTTGAATTTAAACATCATGGAGGCCATGGATGGAATGGGATTGTGCTGATTTTGCAGTGTTTTTCGATTTTTGGGCCTGTACTTGTGGCCTTTTCACCAGGGGTATTTAAGTCTAGCATGGGCCTAGTCTTTCTGTGGGCTGTCTTGAATTTAAACATCATGGAGGCCATGGATGGAATGGGATTGTGCTGATTTTGCAGTGTTTTTCGATTTTTGGGCCTGTACTTGTGGCCTTTTCACCAGGGGTATTTGAGTCTAGCATGGGCCTAGTCTTTCTGTGGGCTGTCTTGAATTTAAACATCATGGAGGCCATGGATGGAATGGGATTGTGCTGATTTTGCAGTGTTTTTCGATTTTTGGGGGTGTTCATGGGGAGGGACATGCCATGTGGCTGGTGGCCATTTTGAGTGCAGCTACAGGCACTGGCCATGTGCTGGCAGGCAAGTGGCCATTTTGAATGCAGGCTTTGTTGTTAGGCCTCCAACCATTTTGCCTACTTTTCAACCTTTATTTATGCCCAGGGGTAGTGAGTCTTGCATGGGCCTAGTATTTCTGTGGGTTGTCTTGAATTTAAACATCATGGAGGCCATGGATTGAATGGGATTGTGCTGATTTTGCAGTGTTTTTCGATTTTTGGGGGTGTTCATGGGGAGGGACATGCCATGTGGCTGGTGGCCATTTTGAGTGCAGCTACAGGCACTGGCCATGTGCTGTCAGGCAAGTGGCCATTTTAAATGCAGGCTTTGTTGTTAGGCCTCCAACCATTTTGCCTACTTTTCAACCTTTATTTATGCCCAGGGGTAGTGAGTCTTGCATGGGCCTAGTCTTTCTGTGGGTTGTCTTGAATTTAAACATTATGGAGGGCATGGATGGATTGGGATTGTGCTGATTTTGCAGTGTTTTTCGATTTTTTTGTGCTCTATAACTGAACTGATGTTCCTCTGTCTTCCATTTTTTTTAGGTGCACAAGACTCAAGAGAACCACCAGTGCCAGGAAGAAGTCCTGCAGCGGTGTGTGTGTGCAGCATAACGTCACGCGACGTCACGTCTGGCCTCAGACAACTCTACAATTCGTGCAACTGCGGCCTGCTGTCTGACCTGCTCTGAAGAAGATGGCCCCGCCCCCAAAGAAAGTTCTCCGTAGCTCCTCTAGCAAGAAAGTTGCTAGTAAGGAGCAGAAGAAGCAAGTTACCAAGGAGGCTGGTGTGCCACCCGCCACTTTTTTTGGGAGCAAAAAAAAAAGTACGCCTGCAGCAGCAGGATCTGCTGGGGACCAAGCTGAGAGCAGCACCCCTGCTCCATTGGGTTCAGTGCCTCCTCCACCACGCCAACTTAAGTCAAAGCCCTTGAGTGCTTCAGAGGCAGTCAGTGTACTTCTCCAATCACCATCGACCAGTGATGTTGGCTCATCGCAAGAAAGTAGCAGCAATGTCCCTGAATCAACACAGGTTGTTGTAACTCATCTGACAAGTGTTGAACAACCACAGCCGCAACAACAACACCATGTGCAAGTACACGCCCAAGTACATGTGGAAGGAGAGGCAGCAAAAGGAGATGCGCAAGCAAAGGTGCATGGAGGTTCACAAGTGCCCACAATAGTTGTTCCTCCCGAAGTAGGGGCACATTTGGAAATCGACAATGAAGCTGAGGTATCATTGGAAGCCACTCCTCCTGATGATCATTCATTGTCTTCCACATCCCTAGCAAGGAAAAGATCAAGGGGGGTGTCTACATCTTCTTCAAGCCCACCGCCTTCTGATGATCTGGATGACGAATGGGTACTACCACGGCAGCCTGAGAGTGAGGCACACCATGATCTGACACCGGTACCTCCTAAGCGTAAAAGGAAGGTCGTCCAAAAACTCAAACCTATGGAGTGTGATGAGGCTCAACAAGAAGTGACAGATACTGCTGGTGATGAAGCCTCTCACGATGACGACGAGCCAGTCATCACAAAGGTCACTGCAGCCCCACCGGGCATGCAGCAAAGAGACATTTTGACCCTATCCCGAGAAGCTGCTGAGCGTGATGATGATGTCGGCGAGGAGGCAATGGAAATGGAATCATTAGATTTGGAGTTAAGTAGTACACCAAAACCTACCGCTTCCATATTTCTTCGCAAGAAGGTACCCACCTCGTCCTCGACCTCAATTCGTGGTGGTGAAAGTGCAAAACGTACTGAAGTTCGGCAATCCACATCCTCTACTTCATCTGTCATTAGCAGCAGGACCACCACCACCAGTATCGCCGCCTCCTCCGGCCCCCGAAGACATTTCAAGTCTCCAGTTTGGGACTTCTTTAGTGTTTGCCCAAAAAAGGAAAACGTAGCCATTTGTAGCCTTTGTAAGCTTCGATTTAGTCGTGGTAAGCTTGGTTCTAACTATGGTACCGGAGGCCAGAGAGGTCATCTTGAGAGAAGGCACCCTGTCCAATGGTTTCCGCACCTAGAGGCGGTCAAGAAAGCCGGAATTGCACGTAATGAAAACGTTGATTTGTCATCTGCTGATGACGAGGAGGTAGAAGAAGACGATTCAAACACTTCACTTACACCCAGTTCCCATGTCAGCAGCACACCCCATGGGAGCCACACTAAGAGTGTGGGAGAGAGTGAGACATCAATGCGGAAAAGTTCATCAGCGAGCGTAACTGGGTCGAAGAGATCATCATCATCCCGTAAATCATTGGTCCAGGGCAACATTAAAAAGATGTTGTTTACAGAAGCGCAATATGAACGCAACCACCCAATGACCCGTCTGTATAACACTAAGCTGGCTAAAATGCTAGCTCTGGACCTTCTCCCTTTTTCTTTTGTAGAAGGGGTTGGTTTTCTAGAATTAGTGACAGCGCTCTGCCCTAAATGGAAGGTTCCTAGCCGGTTCTATTTTGCCCGAGTTGCGGTTCCAGCACTACATGAAGATGTTCTGAAGGTGATTGGGGCAGCTTTGCAGAAGAGTGCTGTTCACACTATACATCTGACAACAGACATGTGGACCAGTGGCGCAGGCGCTGATTACATGTGCATCACTGCACACTGGGTCTCTTTTTCAGGGGCTAAAGCAAAGCTAAACTCAGGTGTTGACACTAACATTGTTTTTAAAGGTGCTCGGAAACATGCAACACTAGCCATGTTTGGTTTGGAGAAATGTCACACAGCAGAAAACATTTTGGATGTCTTTAACACAAAGGTCCTTAACTGTCTGTCCCCACTAAAACGCAAGGTTGGTTATGTTTCCACGGACAATGGCTCCAATATAGTTAAGGCCATGAGGGACGGTTACTATTTCAGAGTGCCGTGTTTGGCGCACTGTATAAACCTGGTTGTCCAAAAATTCTTGGGTAACAAACGCAGTGCAGCGTACAGTGTATTGGAGAACTGCCGAAAAATTTGCAAGCATTTCAGGCATTCTTTTAAGGCCCGGAAGCAGCTGAGGAGCATGCTATATCAATGTCAAATGCCAGTGAAAGCACTCATCCAGGAGGTGGTAACACGTTGGAACTCAACCTTCTACATGCTTGAGCGTCTGTATGAGCAGTATACGCAACTCGATCAATATTTCTTGAAAGAGGGTATAGAGGAGCTGAGGATGGGTGGGCCGCAATGGAACATAGTTGAAAGCCTAACACGCATGCTTCGTCCTTTTGAGGTCTTCACGCGTGCAGTCAGCAAGGAGGACTCTAATTTGGGAAAAGCTATCCCATTGTTGTACATGCTGGAGGACCAACTGAAGGAGGTGTGTTCTGTGTTTGGAAAAGATGACAAAAAGAAAGACTCTTTGCTTCTGGCTGAGCAATTATTAGAGCTCCTACAAGGTGATGAACGTCTTAAAAAGATCCACTCAGAACAGCATTACATTTGTGCTACTATTCTGGATCCACGCTACAAAAAGGCGCT
Organism: Lissotriton vulgaris; assembly: GCF_964263255.1. Lineage (NCBI taxonomy): Eukaryota > Metazoa > Chordata > Amphibia > Caudata > Salamandridae > Lissotriton > Lissotriton vulgaris. Next base: position 1,025,828,219 of record NC_141687.1, read on the forward strand.
GGCAGGCAGAGCATTCTTTCCTTTTGGTGATGAAGATGTTACAAAGTACAAACGTTGGCTAGCCTTGTCAGCCAAGAAGTTTGAAACAGAACGGCTGGAAATTGAAGGAAATGGCAGTACATCAGCAGGCCATCCCCAGTCAAAACAATCCACTTCTGCACCTGTGGCTGTGGCACAAGTGACCTCTCAGCCGTTAAAGACACCGGCAACCGGATCATCTGCACGAAAGACAACAGAAACATTGGAGGCTGAAGAGGATTGGCTAGCTCTGCGTGGGTTTGGTTCTCAAAAGGTCAGAGGCACAGCAAGAGCTACGCAAAGTGGAGGAACCTTGGAGGAGGACCTTGAGTCGATGGTGAAGGACTATCTGAATGACTCCACAGAGGTCTATGTTAATTCTGACCCATTGGCGTATTGGCATGGGAAAAAAGAATTGTGGCCACAGCTCACCAACCTGGCTTTAAACTACTTGTCTTGCCCACTCGCAAGTGTGTCTTCTGAACGGGTTTTCAGTGCGGCTGGTGGGATTGTAACTCCCAAACGGAGCCGCCTCTCGCCCAAAAATGTGGAGAGGTTAACAATGATCAAGATGAATCAGCACCTCATACCACCAGATATAAGAGTACGAGAGAGCGTGCCGGATGAAGAGGAGGTGGCCAGCACCATAGATGAGGGAATTTCTACTCTGTCAGGTGCCACTGACCTCACCCTGGCTGAATTCGCAGAGTATGATGACGAAGCCTTATTCGTATTCCTGGACCGTGATACCGACTTCGAGCCCTGAAAATGAGACAACGAATCAATAACTTTCTTTTTCATCCTTATTCACTTTTATTCCTGTGTGTCTGTCTTTCTTTGTTGTGCACAGTTAATATAATTCAAACTTTAATCAGATAATCACAAAAACAAGCCCATCAGCAGAACTGTCTTCACTTGTTTGCTAATTTATTTGAAGGTGCCGCAGTCTGCATTCCTCAGGTTCACAAGTTCAGAAGAACATGCTCCTCTATCCTCCTCCTCCAGACTCCTATTTCCATCAAAGCAGAGGGCTGGTTTACGCCCAATGAAGAAAGACTCAGCACTTGTGGGGGTGTTGTTCTACCTCTTTGCAGGTGAGTTGACGGGTCTGGGGCCATTGCTGGGAAGCACTAAAAGTGGTTTGTGCCAAATCCGAGGCGGAACATTTTTTGTGTTTTTGATGACTTGCTTGCCTTTGAGGTGCTCTTAGGGGGGGTTCCGTCTGTTTGTGGGTGCGTTTCGTGGTCTGAGAGCATTGCTGGGACACTCTAATCTTGATTGCATTTGCTTTTCAGGAAATCCGTCGTGCCAACCCCGACTTATGGCCTAGCTACGCAGCGCGTTTGGACCGAAGGCCCAGAAATATTGCAAGTATGAGATTTTGCTTTTGGCCTGTTTGGGGGTGTTATGCTTCTTGGCGGGTGGGTTGCCGGGTCTTGGGGCATTCCTGGGAAGGTCTAATACCGGGTAGAAGTGGTTGGGACAAAATCCAGGCCGATTTTTTTTTGGGCTATTTCTGACATTTTGCTCTATGTAGCGTTTTCGGGGGCCTGTTTGGGGGGCTTCCTGGTGTTTGTGGGTGAGTTTCGTGGTCTGGGAGCACTGCTGGGACACTCTAATCTTGATTGCATTTGCTTTTCAGGAAATCCGTCGTGCCAACCCCGACTTATGGCCTAGCTACGCAGCGCGTTTGGACCGAAGGCCCAGAAATATTGCAAGTATGAGATTTTGCTTTTGGCCTGTTTGGGGGTGTTATGCTTCTTGGCGGGTGGGTTGCCGGGTCTTGGGGCATTCCTGGGAAGGTCTAATACCGGGTAGAAGTGGTTGGGACAAAATCCAGGCCGATTTTTTTTTGGGCTATTTCTGACATTTTGCTCTATGTAGCGTTTTCGGGGGCCTGTTTGGGGGGCTTCCTGGTGTTTGTGGGTGAGTTTCGTGGTCTGGGAGCACTGCTGGGACACTCTAATCTTGATTGCATTTGCTTTTCAGGAAATCCGTCGTGCCAACCCCGACTTATGGCCTAGCTACGCAGCGCGTTTGGACCGAAGGCCCAGAAATATTGCAAGTATGAGATTTTGCTTTTGGCCTGTTTGGGGGTGTTATGCTTCTTGGCGGGTGGGTTGCCGGGTCTTGGGGCATTCCTGGGAAGGTCTAATACCGGGTAGAAGTGGTTGGGACAAAATCCAGGCCGATTTTTTTTTGGGCTATTTCTGACATTTTGCTCTATGTAGCGTTTTCGGGGGCCTGTTTGGGGGGCTTCCTGGTGTTTGTGGGTGAGTTTCGTGGTCTGGGAGCACTGCTGGGACACTCTAATCTTGATTGCATTTGCTTTTCAGGAAATCCGTCGTGCCAACCCCGACTTATGGCCTAGCTACGCAGCGCGTTTGGACCGAAGGCCCAGAAATATTGCAAGTATGAGATTTTGCTTTTGGCCTGTTTGGGGGTGTTATGCTTCTTGGCGGGTGGGTTGCCGGGTCTTGGGGCATTCCTGGGAAGGTCTAATACCGGGTAGAAGTGGTTGGGACAAAATCCAGGCCAATTTTTTTTTGGGCTATTTCTGACATTTTGCTCTATGTAGCGTTTTCGGGGGCCTGTTTGGGGGGCTTCCTGGTGTTTGTGGGTGAGTTTCGTGGTCTGGGAGCACTGCTGGGACACTCTAATCTTGATTGCATTTGCTTTTCAGGAAATCCGTCGTGCCAACCCCGACTTATGGCCTAGCTACGCAGCGCGTTTGGACCGAAGGCCCAGAAATATTGCAAGTATGAGATTTTGCTTTTGGCCTGTTTGGGGGTGTTATGCTTCTTGGCGGGTGGGTTGCCGGGTCTTGGGGCATTCCTGGGAAGGTCTAATACCGGGTAGAAGTGGTTGGGACAAAATCCAGGCCGATTTTTTTTTGGGCTATTTCTGACATTTTGCTCTATGTAGCGTTTTCGGGGGCCTGTTTGGGGGGCTTCCTGGTGTTTGTGGGTGAGTTTCGTGGTCTGGGAGCACTGCTGGGACACTCTAATCTTGATTGCATTTGCTTTTCAGGAAATCCGTCGTGCCAACCCCGACTTATGGCCTAGCTACGCAGCGCGTTTGGACCGAAGGCCCAGAAATATTGCAAGTATGAGATTTTGCTTTTGGCCTGTTTGGGGGTGTTATGCTTCTTGGCGGGTGGGTTGCCGGGTCTTGGGGCATTCCTGGGAAGGTCTAATACCGGGTAGAAGTGGTTGGGACAAAATCCAGGCCGATTTTTTTTTGGGCTATTTCTGACATTTTGCTCTATGTAGCGTTTTCGGGGGCCTGTTTGGGGGGCTTCCTGGTGTTTGTGGGTGAGTTTCGTGGTCTGGGAGCACTGCTGGGACACTCTAATCTTGATTGCATTTGCTTTTCAGGAAATCCGTCGTGCCAACCCCGACTTATGGCCTAGCTACGCAGCGCGTTTGGACCGAAGGCCCAGAAATATTGCAAGTATGAGATTTTGCTTTTGGCCTGTTTGGGGGTGTTATGCTTCTTGGCGGGTGGGTTGCCGGGTCTTGGGGCATTCCTGGGAAGGTCTAATACCGGGTAGAAGTGGTTGGGACAAAATCCAGGCCAATTTTTTTTTGGGCTATTTCTGACATTTTGCTCTATGTAGCGTTTTCGGGGGCCTGTTTGGGGGGCTTCCTGGTGTTTGTGGGTGAGTTTCGTGGTCTGGGAGCACTGCTGGGACACTCTAATCTTGATTGCATTTGCTTTTCAGGAAATCCGTCGTGCCAACCCCGACTTATGGCCTAGCTACGCAGCGCGTTTGGACCGAAGGCCCAGAAATATTGCAAGTATGAGATTTTGCTTTTGGCCTGTTTGGGGGTGTTATGCTTCTTGGCGGGTGGGTTGCCGGGTCTTGGGGCATTCCTGGGAAGGTCTAATACCGGGTAGAAGTGGTTGGGACAAAATCCAGGCCGATTTTTTTTTGGGCTATTTCTGACATTTTGCTCTATGTAGCGTTTTCGGGGGCCTGTTTGGGGGGCTTCCTGGTGTTTGTGGGTGAGTTTCGTGGTCTGGGAGCACTGCTGGGACACTCTAATCTTGATTGCATTTGCTTTTCAGGAAATCCGTCGTGCCAACCCCGACTTATGGCCTAGCTACGCAGCGCGTTTGGACCGAAGGCCCAGAAATATTGCAAGTATGAGATTTTGCTTTTGGCCTGTTTGGGGGTGTTACGCTTCTTGGCGGGTGGGTTGCCGGGTCTTGGGGCATTCCTGGGAAGGTCTAATACCGGGTAGAAGTGGTTGGGACAAAATCCGCGCGGAAAAGCCTTTAGTTTTGGCACTTTTTGTAACTTAGGGTTCGTTAGGGTTAGCCCTAGCAGCAGGATTGCATGTGTATCGGGGTGTTCTAGATTTTTCAAACTGAGTTCTGGGGTCTTAGAGCACTCGTGAGAATGTGTAATTTTGGTTGCAAGTCATTTGAAGAAAATCCATGGTGGGAAAGGGGGGATTTGGCATAGTTAAAGAAAGCCTTTGCCACTATTCTTAACTTAGGGTTCGTTAGGGTTAGCAGTATTTCTATTGCATGTGTTTGAGTGGGGGGGATTTCGAGTCTTGGAGCGATGCTGGCTATGGCTACTTTTGCTTGGTTGCTTGCAAGTGGTTTGAATGCAATCCACGGTGGGTAATGGGTAATTAGGGTACTTCGGCCTACTTTTACTTTCAAAGTAAGTTTTGTCACCAGTTTTCTGCTAGGCCTCGTTTTTTGAGATTTGATTGGGGGTCTTCTACATTTTTGCGACTGGCTTTAGTAAGGGTCTGGGTGGGAGCACTGCTAGGAAGATCTATTTTTGTTCTAAAACACAGTTTACAGTACACCTAGCTTGAGGGGCAAGATCCGCTACATTAATTTGCCCATACTTATTTATCCTTCAAAAGGTGACTCAGAGTACGCACTTTCAAAAACATTGTACTGTCTACTAGGAAAAACAAATTGTGACTTTTTGCACTCCACAGCCTACATACCTTATATTTATTTATCAGTGGTGTTGTAATATTATATCACTTCCTGTTTTTCTTTGAATAATTACAGGCCGGGTTTCAGTCTCTGCAATGGGGAAAAAAGGATGGAGTCAGGATTCACAGTAGCGAGCCACAATTCAGCATCAGGCAGGCAGTGGACAGGGTGTCTTCTGGTGACCAACATCGGTGGACGAAGCGTCGGCTGCAATGGAGGAGTGCCGCTAATAGGAGGATTTTTTTTCTGCGGGCAACTTACTTACCACTTCCAACAGGACCACTACAACCACATAGATACAGTATCCCTTGCCTTTTTCTCTGACTGTGACTGCATTTCTTGGCTCTCTCTCGGCTTCTACATTGATCCCTTAACACATCACTTAGTCCACTCCACTATCTGCACCACACATAGTCATTTGTAAGTGCTCCTACGTAATTCGCAAGTCGCAGCACGCCCCAGGCCGTAGAGGACTGGGATGGCCCCAATGATGAAGCATGTCACCAAGGGGCAACCCTGGTGAGTGAGGGGACACCTAGAAAAAAAGCAATTTCTCCTTTTCTATCTACTATACCTTCTGTCAGGTTACGCAGCCCCTAAGCGCCTACCGTACTATGAAACTACATTTCCCATGAGTAGGCGGGAGACTTGCAGACTATTTAGTGAGACTATATGAGAGTACCCTTGTATGTTAGGACATCACTTCACTGATGCCTGTCTTGTCTTCTCTTACAGGTATCCTTTCCCTGCTGACCCTACCTTTACCCATCCCACATTTTTTATTTTAGTTTGTTATTTTTCTCCCCCGCCTAATGCCTCGAACACCCTGTGTTTACACTTCTGGGTGTTGGTGACATTTGGAGGTGGAACCATATTTGCATCGACTGGATCACGGGGAGTAAACCTGACACCTTCCAGACCAACCCCATTGAGTGTTGTTGTGAATGGATTTATAGTGACCAGCAAGGCTCTCGGGTATCTGGCTACAGAGACCTTATGTTGAATATCGTTATCAATAATTCCACACAGGCCCTGTACTGTCGCATTCTTTCTTTCCACAGTTGTCGATGATATATTCTTACTCTGCTTGACAAAGAACCATTGCTAATGTGAAAGAACTTCAACCGAATTAGTAGTTATACTTTACCATTTGTTAGGCTACAATGTGGCACTGCTCTACTGTACTTCTGTCACCTGCTATATTCTCAGTTGTACCGTTGAATTGCTCAGGAGGACAAACCAGATTTCATTTTCTTTTTTTTCATAGGCATGCAACTGCCACTGTGTCACACCACTAGTACCACCGCTATGAGGAAATTTTATCCGACCAAGATTGCCAACGTTATTCGGTGTTTCCCGTGGAGCCAGCCCTGGGCCTAGCCCTACTTTCAAACACAAATTACAGGTAAGATAAGCGTTTGGTGGTTTGGGGGTATAATGGAGTATTAGTATGAGAGACGAGAGACTGAAGGTAGTACTACTAAAGTCCTAGGACTCTTGGATTCACTTCACTTAGTCTGTGAGAGGCACTTAGTGTTGAAAACATTTGGGCATTTACACTTAAAGGAAGAAAATGGAACTAAACTTTCAGGAAAACAGTCAACGTTAAACCCCCACCCACCAGGCAAGCAGTAAAAAACAGGTATGCTCAGATAAAGTTTGAAAAAGTATATTTATATCCCTAACAAAATAATCTCCCGCAAGACCCTCCCTAACCCCAACGATTGTCCTTCAAAAGTCCCCAAAAACCCAACTCCCAATTCCCACCCCCCAAAAGTCTCTAAAAAAGGGGCAAGGGACACTATGGGTGGATGCTGTTAACTTTTTGGGCCAGGGCATCATGCTCCTCGCGGAGCAAGGCGAGCTCCTGCTGAAGGCGGGACACCATCAGGGTAGTGCGGCGCAGGCGTGCCTTCACTGCCTTGCAGGTGCAAGGCCTGTGAGAAGCAGCTGTTGGCCTTGCTGCTCGGCGGTGGCGTTTGCCTTTGGCAGCCCGGCTCAGTCTCGGTGGACCACTGTGCTGGGTGGCAGCCCGTGGGGCCACGGAGGCCGATGCAGATGACGTTGTCGTAGTTGTCGACTGCACACTTTCCACGTCCTCCAGGGCCACCAGCCGCCGATATTCCGCAACAGTGGCCTCGATCCTCCGTTGCCGGGCCGCTCTAGCCAGCTCCTTCCTCCTTGTTCGTTTGGAAGGAGAACCTATATGAAGAAAGAAAGACATAGTCTGTAACCAATGCTCTTTAAGATTAACTCAATCATTCAGCAGAAATTTGTGCTGCAGTACAACTAGCAACTTGCAAGCGCATTACATAACTATTGAGGCCAGTATCTATCTAACCTCACACTTCTTCATCCTTGCTCTAACATTAGCGGGAGTTTAAGGAACAAATTCTATGAGCACTGTGGACTTCCATTGGAGTCGACTATGAAAGTACACCAGTCTTATTCTTCTTCTTATCTCTTGTTTTGGAAAATTGGTACGTTATTTTCTGCAAGCCGGCATAATGCCAGCGCGGTAAACTTGCACCCGAGAAAAAGAGACGCACGCCATGAGGAGTGACCTAGACTTGCGTTGCCGTTGCGTTACTGTACCCGTCCAGTACATGCAGGTGGTGAATCTCTTACTTTTCTATTACGGGTGGCACTGAGAATACTCTGTTACAACTCAAGGGCTACTGCTTAATTAATTTAACTTTCACCCTACAGTGGAAATGAGTACTAGAAATGGAAAATTGAAGAAGATAAATAATCTGATTATCTATCACTTCACATGGGATGTTTTTGCTTATATATGGGATGACTTTAGGTGCTTTGCTTTTTATTGAGTGACCAGTGATACATCCACACATGAATGACTGAGTACTACTAAACTTATTAAGAGAGGTAGGGAGTGGCCACCATAATAACCGGATCTATGCAGTGCTTGCAATACAAACTACTGCTACTATTTATGGTAGTATTTGGACAAAATTAAAAGTTCTTTTCCTTGCCTTTCCTACACTGGAACGGACGTGCGGGTGCAGTGTTACATGCTCTTCAAAGTTACACTTAGTTCATCCACTGACCATCTACTCTCTCTAGATCATGGGTACTCACAAACTTTCTCTCAGGGGCTACATTTACAGTGTAGTTTGGGGCCGAGGGCCGCACTGGTGGGGGCGGAGTCAGAGGGGGCGGGGCTAAAGCAAAACGATAACTTGTGACCATGAGGTTGCACACAGGTCCCTGCAGCAGATGCCCTCATCCACTGAGCCACCAGACCCAGCATTTACATACATCTCTCTCCCTCCTGCTCTCCCTCCTGCCCTCCCTCCATCTCTCTCTCCCTCCTGCCCTCCCTCTCCCTCCCCCTCTGTCATCTCACTGTGTGTGTGTCTATCTGTGTCAGCCTTCAGCCCGGGTTGAGACCGCTTCCTCAACGCGCACACACAGACAACAACACCAAAGTACTTAACAGGTCTTTAAAAGACCATTAACATATTATTGAGGCATAGCAGCGTGAGCAAGGGCATTCGTGTCCGAAACGCGTCGCTGATGTATGGCTGAGCGAACTGCAAGAAAATAAAAACACTATTTGCCTGCCAATTTGGTGGTTCGTCTCTTCCTTCCTGTGGTTGGCGTGGAGGCTGTGTCCGCATACGCAGAGCTAGAGTGAGGAAATCCAGTGTTCTCACATATTATTGAGGCTTTGTTTGTTTTAGCGCCCCTGCTTCTCCACCCTGACAATCACTGCTTGCCCGGCCCCACAGAGCAGAGGCTTTGTTCTATTTCACCTCTTTGTGGCCTTGCATCTCCACTCTGCTCTGTGGGGGCCGGGGGAGCAGTGATTGTCAGAGTGGAGATGCAGGGGCGCTAACAGGTGAAATACAAAAAAGCCTCTGCTCTGTGGGGGCCGGGGGAGCAGTGATTGTCTGCAAGGTCTGCGCACCGCCAACGAAGGCTTGCCGGGCCACCACCGGCCCGCGGGCCGTACTAGGAGTACCCCTGCTCTAGATACACATATGCTATCTAAGAGTCAGATAGTAGCATGATCCAGGTATATGGACACATACAGTTTCTGTGTCACCCACCCAGGCTGTTGTCCTTCCACCCATCATTGCTTCATCATTCACCCAGCCATGCATCTCATATTCTTGCCTTCCCAGCTAGTCTTCAATCTCAATAAGTAAGGAATATATAAGAGCTCACCTCTGGCCGCCACCACCACCGTCTCAACTCTCACAGCTGCCGCCGCCGCCTCCTCCCCTGAAGAATCGCCCTCCGCCTCCGTGTCGAGCACCACCACCTCCACACTGGCCCCGCCACCAGATGTTCCACCTACAAAGTACATTTAGGAATGTTAGAATGAAGCACTCACTAGTCACTAGTATTTGGTCTAGGAATGAAGACATGTGAAAACAATGTAATTTGTGACTGTCTACGTTAAACTTAAAAAAAATGTCCCTTTTTCCAGGGAAGGTTGTCTTGCTGCACTTTTAGGCACAACTGATGAAATCTGTTTTTTTAACACGCACCATTTTTCTCCACACAGACAGAAGATGGACTTCTAACAACAAGATCAAGTTGAAACCAGGTGAGAGCTCGGCTCGACCACAAGAAATGTCTTCAATTAATCGTCAGCACTAACCACTTTTCCATTATCAGTTAAACGTTTAGTTTTATTATGACTTCATTTTAATAAATGTGTTTACTTTTAATAAAGCTTTTAAACTGAAATACAATCTGTGTTTTTTGGTCCAGACTAGAGTGACTGAGCGAAAGGTTTTGCAATTTTTGCAAGCATGAGTCCAGATAGAACAGTTCAAAAGACATTATGGACAATCCCAGAGGACTGCACTAAGTTGATAGAGCTATTGCTGACTAGAATCATGGGAGTTTCGCCAACCGTGCAATCTTAGTTAGCTACACAGACAGACTAATAAGAATAATCTAGTAATACCACAGGGAGTCATAGTAGAGGCAGGATAAGAATTTAGATACAGTCTACAAGAAGAGCAAAGACAATTTTGAAAAAAGTCAAATGAGGAACGCTAGGAAAAATGGGTACTAGTCTAAAATGAAAACTTACTGGGGCCAGCAGAGGAGCCCTCGCCTGCCCGATCCTGGCCCTCTTGATGAACAGCATCCGCCGCCTGCTGCTCCTGTGTCCTCCTCTCGCCCCTGGGGGGAGCTGACGTACAACATGAAAGAAAGAACAGAAAACATGGATGATTGTTGCTTGTCAATGTCAACCAAATCAAACATTTCAAAAGAACAATAACAAAATATTTCTGCGAAATTATATTGATTATGGTTACTTTTCATTTATTTGCGGACCTGTGACTTCGAAAGTCACGTAACTCACTAAACAAAGTACTGAAACGTTCACCTAGGACTGGCAGGCAGCAGTCCGCAGGCAAGACGCAAAGTGACAGACAAACTCCATTGTGATTTCAGTCAGATCAGTGACAACACTAACAGTTGCCTGCTACATTACCAGTCATTTAAATAGTCAAACTATCAATCCACCGCCACTATTTTTCTTATTGTCAGGGTTACAAAGGAAGGGGCAGATTTAAGCCCTTGCGGCTCTTTTGCGCCGTTCTTGCGTGACTTTTGTGACGCAGCAGCTAAACAAAAAAGGGCGCCATGGTGCGGCGTATAATATTATAACAACGTGACGCGTTTGGGAGATGCATCCCGTTATAAAGCCCTGCGCCATCAGGGGGCGTTCCGGCGCAAGGGAGGGCATTCCTGCGCTGGAACACATCCTAATAGTGGCTGAGGGAAATCTACAAAATATCAATCAGTCACCTTTAGGACAATGATGCGTCACACAAACCCTGCACCTGCTTGAAGCAGACGTACGGCTTGACCCAGCATTGGGGAGATAGGGTACCCCAGAGCATTGATGGAGCTGCGCCATCGTTGCGACGCAACTCCAGCAGTAAAGCTTCGGTGACGTTTTGGGCCCATGGTGCGCCGCATTGCAAATACGGCGCACCATGTTTGGTGGTGGTAGCGGGCCGCACAATTAATGGCGCATCCCTGCTACTTTGCAGGGATGCGACGGTAATTGCAATTCTGCCCCTTAGGGGCATACTTACTTACGCGTTCTGGCGCATCTCCAGAGATGCGCCAGATCAAATGCGTCACGCAAAACTACCCTTGCGACACGGCAGATGTGCCTCATTTACAATGCGGCGCGCCCTGGCGCAAGGGTAGGCACTTGCGTGAGGCATCTCGTCACGTAAGAGCGGCGCATCGCTGGAGTCACGTCGCCAACGCAATGCAACTCCAGTAATGCTCAGGGCCACCCAATACTTAACATGCTGTGTCAGTCCTTTCGCCTGCTTCGAGCAGACATAAGGAATTGAATTGACGTAGCAGCGTCGCAGAAGTGCCTGCGTTAAATCTTGTACATTTCACGCAGGCAATTTTGCGAGGCGCACAGCCGCTGGACCGCGGCGCCCACCCTGCGTACTAGGAACGCACCCATTGTGGTGCAGGCCCATGGCTTTATAACATGACGCATCTCCCTAGATGCGTCATGCTGTAAATGACTCGCAGGGATGCGGCACGTTTACGCCGCTGTTGCGTCACGCAAGGCAACGTAAACGTGGTGCAAGGGGCTTGTAAATGTAATCTGCCCCCTAGTGTCTAGCATTACGCAGTTCTGTAAAGTACACTCATACATAATAGTTACTCAGGCCAATGAGACCACGAAATAGAAAACAAATAAGCATAGTAGCAACGCCACTGAGAAGGAGAGCAGTGCACCTGAAATGCACAGAAGATTTTGAAATATAATTTAACTACAATGTAATCGTCATCAGCGGCATTATTGGCTTGCTCCATGTAAAAAACAAATATTTGCAATACAACAACACAGAGCAGGAGAAAACATCATAGTAGTGAGTGATTAAATGGCTACTACTACTCACCAAGCCCGGGGATCTCCAAGCCGAGCTGGTCCAGCAGGTCGCGCTCGCGGTCCAGGAGGTCCGTCCAGCGATGGGTGACCTGGCTGTAGGTGCGCTGGACCCCGTAGAGGTGGGATATGGCCCAGCACACCTTCTCCCACCGCTTCCGGCGCTACCGCATGTTGTAGCCGCCGGCCGCGATCCTGCCGCCTCCCGCGATGGTCCTGGGCAGGCGGCGCTGGACGAAGTAGACCAGCGCGCCCACTTCCTCCGGGCTGAAGATCTCCCGTCGCGTCACCTGCTCCCCCCTCAATCTCCCGCATGCTGTCCTGCCACTGGGTCCAGCACTACTCCCCGCCGCCGCTGCGGCCCTCAAGTGCCTGGGCAGCTTCACGGCGCCTGGCTTGACCATGGTCTGGGCAGGTAAGGTAGGAAGAAGTAGAAAATTAAGAAAGAATAGGATAGGGAAGAAGAAAAGAAAAGAGTTTAAAAAAGTAGTTTAAAAGTAAAGAAAAAAAGCAGAAAAGACAAAAATATACAGCTAGGAAAAGAGAGGGATAGATAAGAAGCAAAATCGTAAAAAAAAAACTGAAAACAAGCAAAGGATGGCAAAGATACCAAGAGGATTAAACACCATGCCCAGACACAGGAAATGAATGAAAAACAAGATGGCCGGCGCCCGTTCACGAGCGCGAAAGAAAGTTCGCGCGAGATTTTCCTCGCGATCTCGTGCGAACCTGTAGATTTCCCGCGCGATCTCGTGCGAACCTCTACTCGCAATGCGCTTAGTGCGCGAGATTATACATAGCGGGCGGAAACGGAAATACGTCACGGAAACAAAATGGCCGCGCCCGTACTCGACCTTGGGGTAAATTCGCGTGTTGCGCTGCAAGCGGCTCGCGAATACTGCAAAAAAACTCGCGAAACAACAAGCCGCAAAAAAATAAAATGCTCATTCGCACGAATTGGCGGCTTCCGCGGTCGGTTTCGCACGACGCCGCGCCCCGCGAATAGCGCGAAAAAAAACGAAAAACGATTTCAGCAAAAGCAAAAGCAATGAGCAGGTGCAAAAGGTCAACCTCATGATTTGTAACGATTCTTTGTAGTGCTTCCTGAGGGGGCCCTCCAGAATTCGGTTGCCTGCTTGCAACTATTTTGTGTGACCCTGCTCTGACCTTAACTGTATGCCACAAAGGTCCTGATTTACAGCTAAAGGAGCAGACAAGCAGGTGCCAGGCTGGAACTTTAAATTCTTTCAGTGACACATTAATTAGCCCCTAATTCATTATTGTCAGTTGGGGCAGGGCAGGTGTTGTAACTAATTTTGCAACAATGAAAGCACTTAGCAAGTGCAAAAGATCACTAATCAGGGCGCACTAAGGAAGCAGGTGCCAGCTAAAAAAATATTCTGTGACACATTAATCAGCCCCAAATTAATTCAGGTCACTTGAGGCAGGGAAGGTGTGCTTTGCTTTGCCGAAAATAATGTACACTGGACAACCAGAGGGTGTGGTGATGAAACAGAGGGTGGCATGGGTGGGCCAGAGGGTGGCATGAGTAGTCAGAGAGTGGCAGTGGTGACAGAGAGTGGCAGTGATGAAGAAGAGTGTCCCAAACAGGCTGGACATGTAGAAACAACAAGTTCGCAAAACTTGCGACCCGACAGGTAAGTTCGCAAATTGCGAAATTGTAAAAACCCTCGCGAACTGGCAGAAACACGGGCGAACACAAAAAAAAAAAAAATCCGCAAATTCGCGGGAATTCGCGGATTTTGCGGATTGCGAATCCGCAAATCCGCAAAATTTGCGAACGCGAGATCCGCAAAATTCGCCCATGCTTACATATGGAAGAAAAGGTTGCCACCTAGGTGCGAATGCACTTACAGGTAGGAATTAATGCCAGCGCAAGGGTACGAGCTGCAAACAGAGTCCCTTTCGTGCCAGACGCGTTTCGGGCCAACGCCCTCTTCAGTGGCAGCACATGTGACATGACGGCAGCTGCAGGCACCAGTAAATACCCTCAGTGATTATGCACAGGTGTGAAACCTGAAGCAATGCTTTCTGGGACTGGTGGTTCGATAAAACCCAAGTGGGTCGCCGCCGCCATTCGCATGCAAAAATAGTTTTAAAGGGATTGCCAATGTCCCCGCAAGCACCCCGCAAGTAAAGGCACCTCCTGTACCACAAAAAGCTGCCCAAATGAGGCAGCCGTGGTCCCGCAGTTTGTCCGCGGATGTGCAAACCCGCGACCGGCCGCTAACAAATGGAAGAAAAGGTTGCCACCTAGGTGGGAATGCACTTACAGGTAGGAATTAATGCCAGCGCAAGGGCACGAGCTGCGAACAGAGTCCCTTTCCTGCCAGACGCGTTTCGGGCCAACGCCCTCTTCAGTGGCAGCACATGTGACATGACGGCAGCTGCAGGCACCAGTAAATACCCTCAGTGATTATGCACAGGTGTGAAACCTGAAGCAATGCTTTCTGGGATCAGTGGTTCGATAAAACCCAAGTGGGTCGCCACCGCCATTCGCATGCAAAAATAGTTTTAAAGGGATTGCCAATGTCCCCGCAAGCACCCCGCAAGTAAAGGCACCTCCTGTACCACAAAAAGCTGCCCAAATGAGGCAGCCGTGGACCCGCAGTTTGTCCGTGGATGTGCAAACCCGCGACCGTGGCCGTCCGCTAACAAATGGAAGAAAAGGTTGCCACCTAGGTGGGAATGCACTTACAGGTAGGAATTAATGCCAGCGCAAGGGCACGAGCTGCGAACAGAGTCCCTTTCCTGCCAGACGCGTTTCGGGCCAACGCCCTCTTCAGTGGCAGCACATGTGACATGACGGCAGCTGCAGGCACCAGTAAATACCCTCAGTGATTATGCACAGGTGTGAAACCTGAAGCAATGCTTTCTGGGACTGGTGGTTCGATAAAACCCAAGTGGGTCGCCGCCGCCATTCGCATGCAAAAATAGTTTTAAAGGGATTGCCAATGTCCCCGCAAGCACCCCGCAAGTAAAGGCACCTCCTGTACCACAAAAAGCTGCCCAAATGAGGCAGCCGTGGACCCGCAGTTTGTCCGCGGATGTGCAAACCCGCGACCGTGGCCGGCCGCTAACAAATGGAAGAAAAGGTTGCCACCTAGGTGGGAATGCACTTACAGGTAGGAATTAATGCCAGCGCAAGGGCACGAGCTGCGAACAGAGTCCCTTTCCTGCCAGACGCGTTTCGGGCCAACGCCCTCTTCAGTGGCAGCACATGTGACATGACGGCAGCTGCAGGCACCAGTAAATACCCTCAGTGATTATGCACAGGTGTGAAACCTGAAGCAATGCTTTCTGGGACTGGTGGTTCGATAAAACCCAAGTGGGTCGCCGCCGCCATTCGCATGCAAAAATAGTTTTAAAGGGATTGCCAATGTCCCCGCAAGCACCCCGCAAGTAAAGGCACCTCCTGTACCACAAAAAGCTGCCCAAATGAGGCAGCCGTGGACCCGCAGTTTGTCCGCGGATGTGCAAACCCGTGACCGTGGCCGGCCGCTAACAAATGGAAGAAAAGGTTGCCACCTAGGTGGGAATGCACTTACAGGTAGGAATTAATGCCAGCGCAAGGGCACGAGCTGCGAACAGAGTCCCTTTCCTGCCAGACGCGTTTCGGGCCAACGCCCTCTTCAGTGGCAGCACATGTGACATGACGGCAGCTGCAGGCACCAGTAAATACCCTCAGTGATTATGCACAGGTGTGAAACCTGAAGCAATGCTTTCTGGGACTGGTGGTTCGATAAAACCCAAGTGGGTCGCCGCCGCCATTCGCATGCAAAAATAGTTTTAAAGGGATTGCCAAAGTCCCCGCAAGCACCCCGCAAGTAAAGGCACCTCCTGTACCACAAAAAGCTGCCCAAATGAGGCAGCCGTGGACCCGCAGTTTGTCCGCGGATGTGCAAACCCGCGACCGTGGCCGGCTGCTAACAAATGGAAGAAAAGGTTGCCACCTAGGTGGGAATGCACTTACAGGTAGGAATTAATGCCAGCGCAAGGGCACGAGCTGCGAACAGAGTCCCTTTCCTGCCAGACGCGTTTCGGGCCAACGCCCTCTTCAGTGGCAGCACATGTGACTTGACGGCAGCTGCAGGCACCAGTAAATACCCTCAGTGATTATGCACAGGTCTGAAACCTGAAGCAATGCTTTCTGGGACTGGTGGTTCGATAAAACCCAAGTGGGTCGCCGCCGCCATTCGCATGCAAAAATAGTTTTAAAGGGATTGCCAATGTCCCCGCAAGCACCCCGCAAGTAAAGGCACCTCCTGTACCACAAAAAGCTGCCCAAATGAGGCAGCCGTGGACCTGCAGTTTGTCCGCGGATGTGCAAACCCGCGACCGTGGCCGGCCGCTAACAAATGGAAGAAAAGGTTGCCACCTAGGTGGGAATGCACTTACAGGTAGGAATTAATGCCAGTGCAAGGGCACGAGCTGCGAACAAAGTCCCTTTCCTGCCAGACGCGTTTCGGGCCAACGCCCTCTTCAGTGGCAGCACATGTGACATGACGGCAGCTGCAGGCACCAGTAAATACCCTCAGTGATTATGCACAGGTGTGAAACCTGAAGCAATGCTTTCTGGGACTGGGGGTTCGATAAAACCCAAGTGGGTCGCCGCCGCCATTCGCATGCAAAAATAGTTTTAAAGGGATTGCCAATGTCCCCGCAAGCACCCCGCAAGTAAAGGCACCTCCTGTACCACAAAAAGCTGCCCAAATGAGGCAGCCGTGGACCCGCAGTTTGTCCGCGGATGTGCAAACCCGCGACCGTGGCCGGCCGCTAACAAATGGAAGAAAAGGTTGCCACCTAGGTGGGAATGCACTTACAGGTAGGAATTAATGCCAGCGCAAGGGCACGAGCTGCGAACAGAGTCCCTTTCCTGCCAGACGCGTTTCGGGCCAACGCCCTCTTCAGTGGCAGCACATGTGACATGACGGCAGCTGCAGGCACCAGTAAATACCCTCAGTGATTATGCACAGGTGTGAAACCTGAAGCAATGCTTTCTGGGACAGGTGGTTCGATAAAACCCAAGTGGGTCGCCGCCGCCATTCGCATGCAAACTGCGGGTCCACGGCTGCCTCATTTGAGCAGCTTTTTGTGGTACAGGAGGGTCCTTTACTTGCGGGGTGCTTGCGGGGACATTGGCAATCCCTTTAAAACTTTTTTTGCATGAGATCGGAGCACTTCCGGGTGCGCTAACGCGGCGCGTCATATGACGCATTACGCAACAACGCGATACGTCGTTGGGGCTCCACCGGAACTGATCGAATTGGTAGTCTACAGTGTTTCTGGATGTTTCAGACTGAAGCTGGCGTCAGCATGAGAGCACCCCGTGGCTACGTCGTGGCCATTCCGTGAGCAATCATGGCAGTCGCTCCCCACCGGAAGTCTGCAGGAGTCGGGGGCCTCGGTGACTCTTGTAGAATCTTCAAGGCTGAGGGGACGCTTTTGGGAATGGGGCTCATGCCCTAGCAGTCAAGCGTCCGAGTTCCAGGGTTGCCCAGAGCCATCCTTGCAGGCCAGGCCCAAGTCTGTGGAGCCGACCACCATTTCCTGAGCTCCGTGGCAGCCGCCTGTCGCTGTATCGGAAGAGTGGGTGCAATTCAGCCGGATGGCGGGTGAGACGGTGTAATAGCAAGAGCAGGCGTAATTCAGCTGGCCGAGCGAGGCACTGTGCCGCAGGAGCAGGCGGAACTCAGCTGGCCGAGTGAAGCGCTGGGGTGTAGCTAAGAAACCTCCACCTGGTGAGGTGGGAGAGGCTCGTTCGCGCCGCCTCTCCCTTCCAGTGCACCCCACGCCGTCTCCTGGCGCAGGTATATGTGATGGTCGGACCAGGGCACCGCAGGACGTGTCTTCGGGTCAAACGGATTGTGGGACAAGGTCCAGAATGGAAGAGGCATCAAAAGGCAAGAAGTTCCGCCTGACCCGAGAGCCGGCCGCCTATGTCGGGGGCGATCTCAGGCCATACCAGGGGAACAAGACTTGGGGAGGGGGCAGGAGCCAAGCGCCCCCTCCGAGTCCGCGTTTCTTGGACCCTGAAGTATGGCACTCAACATCCAGAACTTACGACATTTGTGCAAGGCAGGGACATCGAAGCCTCTCAGGGACCAAGTATATCCAGAGTCCTTCCTACAGAAGGTAGTGGGGGTGGCGGCATTAGCAAGGCATCCCCCCACACAACTTGTCGGACCCTGAAGTATGGCACTCAACATCCAGAACTCATGACATTTGTGCAAGGCAGGGACATCGAAGCCTCTCAGGGACCAAGCATATCCAGAGTCCTTCCTACAGAAGGTGGTGGGGGTGGCGGCATTAACAAGGCATCCCCCCACACAACTTGTCGGACATGACCTCTGGATGTACTGGGTGTTCAATTTCAGAATTGAAACTACTAAGAAGCAATTAGAAGTGTTGTTTTCATGTTGCAGTAGGCTGCCATGTAAATAGCTATTTAATAAAACGTTTTATCCTGTTACTTTGCTGGTGTGTTGTATATATTTATAATATTTGCATAGTGTTTGTCGTTATTTTGGGCGGGGTGGGCGGCGGAGCCGAGCTGTCTTGCAGCCATCATGGCATCGAGCTCGGTTCCTCTCTCTAGTTTCATGTTTTTTCTAACGATTTATATGTTATAGTTTGCTAGCACGATACAGCGATTGTCCGCATTTTATATATATGTCCTTTTTATTAGGGGGTCCTCCGGTGGAGTCGGACGATCTACCTCTAATAAACAGTCCGGGTTGAACCAACTACCAACAAACGGGGCAGAGATAGGCATGACGGGTTACAAAGGGGACAAAAGTGTGCACTACCTATCCTTCACTATCTGCAAAAACTAAACAGAGTATTGCGACTTTATGCTTATTTGTGAACAGAGAATGACCCAAAGAGAACCAATTTCGAACAATCATAGGCTATTGGCAGTGGGCAGAGAGGCCATGACACAGAAAATGGCTGTTACTTACGTGCATGATGGGGCCTAAAAGGGACTAGATGGCGTGGCCACTGTTTCGCGACTTTCACTTTACTTTTAACAATGGCTGTGGTGAACATAAATGAACGCCGCTTATGTATACCTAATTTTAGTCATTTTCCACAAAAAAGCTTTGATATTTGCTATTAAAAAACCAAAGAAAATCACTGAAAAAACCATAGGTTATAGACCATATATAGTTAATTATCTGAAGTCCATCTCTGCACTCGATGGAGATACAGGTCGTCGATCAGAAGATGTGCTGGCCACCTCTAATGGTAATAGCGTGACCAGGGCTCTTGTCGTTGCCTCTGCAAATTGCAGAGGGTGCACTTGTTTGACATGCCGCACCATGGTATGTATGGAAAAGGAATATTTTTTTGCTGGATTTTTTCTTGAGAGAACCAAGTCACATATCGTGCAGGTTACTTTTGGTGCATTCACTTTCTTTTGATCTTCAGGATAAGTGAAAAATTGCCAGATGAAAGATTTATTTTTTCTTATTAAAGGTAGTCGATCATTTTGGTCAGATTCGGAAGATGAATGAGATAAGGTAGCCATTTCACCAAAGTCTTCCGAAAGATGTAGGACGTTGTTCTCTCTTGAGAGTAGAAAAGATAGTGAGGGAAGTGGGTGGAGTGCTGCGTGTAAATTCCAGAATTGAAACTATTAAGAACCAATTGAAAGTGTTGTTTTCATGTTGCAGCAGGCTGCCATGTAAATAGTTATTTAATAAAACGTTTTACCCTGTTACTTTGCTGGTGTGTTGTGTATCTTTATAATATTTGTCGTTATTTTGGGTGGGGTGGGCGGCGGAGCCGAGCTGTCTTGCAGCCATCATGGCGTCGAGCTCGGTTCCTCTCACTAGTTTCATATTTCTCATGAGGGGTTGTTCCTAATTTTTCTATTTTAGCGAGGTCAAAAAAAGATCTCATCAGTGGCCTACTGATTTTGCTCGATTCCTTTTGTTTTTTCTAACGATTTATATGTTATAGTTTGCTAGCACGATACAGCGGCTAGTCCGCATTTTATATATATGTCCTTTTCATTAGGGGTGTCCTCCGGTGGAGTCGGACGATCTACCTCTAATAAACGGTCCGGGTTGAACCAACTACCATCCTGATTTTGTATATCTTCTGAGCTGGATTTAAGCACACAATTGTTAAAGTATGAAACGTTTTATATTTCTAAAAAAAATACCAAGGTGTGTACATCCGGTAACGCACGAAAGTTTAAAAAGACATTCGGCTCCATTTACTGAAAAGTTTCATAAGAATAAAAAAGAAGTCTAGGTACAGTCTCTTTGACGTACTATAAGTTCTTTGAGGGGTGTATGAAGAAATTCAATAAGTTCAAATCGCGAGGTTTTTACGAAATATATAGGCAGGTGCGCGCACTCGGTCACGCACGAAAGCCTGGAAATGCGATATCCATTTTATTGACAACTGTTGCCGAGAGTGCGCACACCGGGTCGCGCACGAAAGTTTAGTAAGGCTATTTTTATTTACAGACAAATTTTAATGTGTTTAAAAAAAGGCAAGGTACAGACTTTCGAATTCTGTATTGCTTTACAAGGAGTCTCTATGCAACTTGAACAGTGAAGAAAACGGCTTGTTTTCGAAAAAAATATTGCCAGAACTTTATTGCCAAAAGTATAGGTTGCATACACGACATTTTTCTGAATTAGCATTTTAAAAACCAATGAAATTCACAGAAAAAACCATAGGTTTTACACACGTTATAGTTAGGAAGTAGCATTTAAAAAACCTATGAAATTCACTGAAAAAACCATAGGTTTGACACATGTTATAGTTAGCTGGAAATTTTACTGACATAAAACCAATGAAATTCCACGTTATAGTTAGTTGGACTCACTATAACTTGCGCGTGCAATGCACTGCTGATGACGTCACATATTACATCACTCATGACATGGTCAGTGACATCACTCATGACATCACTGATGACACCATCCAGTGAATATGTGTCTTTCTGAAAAATAAATATTAGTGAGTAATGTTTAA
The DNA here is from genome assembly GCF_964263255.1 of Lissotriton vulgaris. Taxonomy (NCBI): domain Eukaryota; kingdom Metazoa; phylum Chordata; class Amphibia; order Caudata; family Salamandridae; genus Lissotriton; species Lissotriton vulgaris. Next base: position 1,025,849,133 of record NC_141687.1, read on the forward strand.
ATATTTAAATATATATATTAGTGTTTCACTTTGTGTATAAGTGGCTACATGTGTTGGTAAGTAGCTACATGCGTATGTATATGGGTTATTAGATGTTTCTCTTAGTATCAGTATGAGTGTCTATATGGTTTGGTGGGGGTATTACTTAGCACATAGATGCATGAGTGACTGACTCTCTGTTTGTATGTGTTTTGAAGACAGCATATGTGCAGGACTGTATGGGTGGATGAGTGTGTATATGTGTTTGTTAGTGAGTGAATGACTGTCTCACTAGTGTCTTTATCAGTAACGACATATGTTTTAATCTAGTATATGTGAATTTTGATGTATATAAGTGAGTATATGTGAGAGTAAGAGATTGTAAGAGTTCCTGTTTAAATAAGTATGTGTTTCTATAAGTGTTTGTTTAAGAGAATAAATATGTGTAATTTTCAATAGAAGTAAGGTGGAAGTGTGTGTATAACTCTATATTCAAATAAATGGATGTTCAATAGTTTATTTGCACGTGTGAGTATGTGTGTGAGTAACTTTTCGATGACTGTCGGTGTGTAACAGGATGTATAGGTGTATCACTTCATATGATGAGTGAGTATATGTATGAGTGACTATATAGAACTGTTGGTGAATGAGTGGATGTGTATATAGATGGTGGAATTACTGAATTACTTGTTGTAACTGATATGGGTATCTCCATTTTTTTTTAAATTTCAGTTTCTATTTTTTAATATGTGTTTCAAGGGTTACATTACAGTGAAAGGAGGTCTGTCACTATGTCACAAGGATGGTGTCATCAGTGATGTCATGAGTGATGTCACTGACCATGTCATGAGTGATGTAATATGTGACGTCATCAGCAGTGCATTGCACGCGCAAGTTATAGTGAGTCCAACTAACTATAACGTGGAATTTCATTGGTTTTATGTCAGTAAAATTTCCAGCTAACTATAACATGTGTCAAACCTATGGTTTTTTCAGTGAATTTCATAGGTTTTTTAAATGCTACTTCCTAACTATAACGTGTGTAAAACCTATGGTTTTTTCTGTGAATTTCCCAATGGTGGCTTCTGCATTCTTTTCTACAAAAGAAGTGTGCTGATATCCATTACCGTGTAAGCCAGTGACACGGTCCAGAAGCAACCCGCAGCGCAAGTTTTTCCGGAACCATTGGCAGCGGCAGCTCCGGCTGGTGTGAGAGGGTTTTCTGCGGTAGCAGTTTTTTCCGGTGGACACCTGGTGACCCCAGAAGGCGAACGCAACCTGGGCGTTTAAGGTGGCTGCGGCTTGGGGACTCGAGGGAGCACGTTTAACTGCACAATTAAAACGGAATGGAGGCACGCTCTTTCTTTGGACTTACCTGCCAGTCACACATTTGCATTGGATGTCATCTCAAACCTGCAGACCCCTTCGCTGGAACATGGCATTCTGGGACTTGTAGTCCGGTCACCTGGTGGCCACTGCAGGTTGGGCAGCCCACTCCGGCTGGAGTGAGAGGAATAGGGAGAACAGCCAATCAAGACTGGGCCAGACATTCAAAGTAGCCCAAGGGGAGGAGGCGTGTCCATTTCTACAACTGTGGGCATTGAGAAAGGCCTCGCGGCCGAAATGCATTTGCCTGTTGTTAAAGAGAATAAAGCTGCTCCTTCGGATTTCCCCATGGTGGCTTCTGCATTCTTTTCTACAAAAGAAGTGTGCTGATATCCATTACCGTGTAAGCCAGTGACATGGTCCAGAAGCAACCCGCAGCGCAAGTTTTTCCGGAACCATTGGCAGCGGCAGCTCCGGCTGGTGTGAGAGGGTTTTCTGCGGTAGCAGTTTTTTCCGGTGGACACCTGGTGACCCCAGAAGGCGAACGCAACCTGGGCGTTTAAGGTAGCTGCGGCTTGGGGACTCGAGGGAGCACGTTTAACTCCACAATTAAAACGGAATGGAGGCACGCTCTTTCTTTGGACTTACCTGCCAGTCACACATTTGCATTGGATGTCATCTCAAACCTGCAGACCCCTTCGCTGGAACATGGCATTCTGGGACTTGTAGTCCGGTCACCTGGTGGCCACTGCAGGTTGGGCAGCCCACTCCGGCTGGAGTGAGAGGAATAGGGAGAACAGCCAATCAAGACTGGGCCGGACATTCAAAGTAGCCCAAGGGGAGGAGGCGTGTCCATTTCTACAACTGTGGGCATTGAGAAAGGCCTCGCGGCCGAAATGCATTTGCCTGTTGTTAAAGAGAATAAAGCTGCTCCTTCGGATTTCCCCATGGTGGCTTCTGCATTCTTTTCTACAAAAGAAGTGTGCTGATATATATATATATATATATATATATCCAAGTGAAAACGGCGTTCCTCACGAGCACTCAGGTAGAGGACAACGAACACAATCCACTCTGTAATCCAAACGTTAGATTTATTACTTCATAAATGCAGGTGACGCGTCTCGCACTCCACAGAGTGCTTGATCACACGTGATCAAGCACTCTGTGGAGTGCGAAACGCGTCACCTGGATTTATGAAGTAATAAATCTAACGTTTGGATTCCAGAGTGGATTGTGTTCGTTGTCCTTTACCTGAGTGCTCGTGAGGGACGCCGTTTTCACTTGGATATTAATTCCGGCTGCTCCGCCGGTTCGAGCCACTCCCACAAAGGCGAAGGGTTGCAGCAGGAGCTTTTTTGATTCATGGATATATATATATATATCCAAGTGCCTTCTCCCTCAGAAAAGAAAGAAGCAGGAACCCAGGAGGAATCTTTGGGGAGACTTTAATGTTCAGTATTCTGCTCCAGTGGCGGCGAATGCATTTCGGTAACAACCTTCTTCAGCGCCCAACACCAGACCCATGAAACAACGTGAAAGTCTTTCCTGCCGCAATTTGAATGGTTCAAAGCAGGTACGCTCCTCCCTTGATGACGATGACGTCCACCTGTTGCAGTTCGTTCTCATCTTAGAACTACAACACCCATAATGCCTCATGACAACAGCAATGCAGGTAGGTGAAATTCGTGGGGAGGGAAAGTCAAATGCGTGCTCCGGTACCCCAGTGCTGGCAGGCACGATGACACAGGCTGCTGAATGCTGGAACACCAAGTCACCCCTCCGGTCCCCCAACTGCCACATCCGCAAATGTCAGGAGTCAATTAGGCAGGGACTGAAGTGCGGTCAGCAATTAGCCCAAACGAGGTACAGTACCTCAACTGCTCACCTTCTCCTTCCAACAGGGCGGGTTACCAGATTCGGTCCGTAACCGGACAGGATTAGCCGAGAGGCGATGCCAGAAAGGATTCTGGACCCATTTGTCGTGGCAGGGTGTCCTGTAGTGCGCTTCTGGCCAACGCAAAATATCCAAGTGCCTTCTCCCTCAGAAAAGAAAGAAGCAGGAACCCAGGAGGAATCTTTGGGGAGACTTTAATGTTCAGTATTCTGCTCCAGTGGCGGCGAATGCATTTCGGTAACAACCTTCTTCAGCGCCCAACACCAGACCCATGAAACAACGTGAAAGTCTTTCCTGCCGCAATTTGAATGGTTCAAAGCAGGTACGCTCCTCCCTTGATGACGATGACGTCCACCTGTTGCAGTTCGTTCTCATCTTAGAACTACAACACCCATAATGCCTCATGACAACAGCAATGCAGGTAGGTGAAA
>NC_141687.1:1025857765-1025872765 GCF_964263255.1 Lissotriton vulgaris
ACCTATACACAATCAACATTAAAACTAACAACAATGATAACCTCTCAAAAGGTGAAAGGCGGGCTCTGGCATTACTCAAAACCAACTCAAATTTTGAAATAAAAATGGCCGATAAGGGCGGGAACATCGTCCTATGGGATCGCCAACTATACATTGAGGAAGCCTTGACCCAATTGAATAACCCACACTATTATGAGAAACTGGACAGAAATCCAACAGATGACACAAAGAGGGTTTTGGATGGAAAAATAAGACAATGGGAAAATGCATCATTACTAGACTCAGATGAGAAAAAATACTTAACGGTCGACTTCCCAAAAACAGCAACAATATATTTCCTACCCAAGATCCACAAAAATGCCACGAAGCCACCAGGGAGACCTATAGTGTCGGCAAATGGTTCCTTGCTGGAACCGCTGTCTAACTTTATTGACTTTTTTCTAAATCCTCATGTAAAACAGCTGAAATCCTACATCAGGGACACCACCGATTTTTTGTGTAACCTTAAGCTCATAACTTGGCAGCCGGAATTCATAATGATCACAATGGATGTGATTTCATTATACACAAACATTGATAACGAGATGGGTCTAAATGCTTGCAAACATGTCTTTAAGGAACGCAACATACATTACCTGAATCATAATAACATGCTGACGGAGATGATTCAATACTTGTTACATAACAACATCTTCTTGTTTGGGGACTCTATATACAGGCAAAAAAACGGAGCAGCTATGGGTTTCTCCTTTAGCCCAAACTACGCCTGCACTGCCATGGGATGGTGGGAAGAGACAGTGGCCTGGAATGCAAAATTACAAACATTCACGCAGCACATCATAATCTGGAAGAGATTTATCGATGACTTGTTTTTGATATGGAACGGTGGGGAGGAAAAATTTCTTGAGTATTTTGAAATACTGAACTCGAGTACACCCGGCATAACATTTACTCACAACATCAGTCCAAATAAAGCAATCTTTTTGGACACTGAAGTATATATCAAAAACAATAAAATGGAGACCACTTTGCATCAAAAAAGTACAGCCACAAACGCCACACTAGAAGCCACCAGTTTCCACCAGCAGTCCCTAATATCTAGTATCCCCTACGGGGAATTCCTTCGACTTAGAAGAATCTGCAGCGAAGAAGGGGAATGGCAAAAACAAAGTAAAAACTCTGCAATGCGTTTCCAAAAGAGACAATACAATCAACATACAATAAGACACTGTTGGGAAAGAGCAAATAAGACCACAAGACCGGACAGCCTAAAACCAAAGGAAATCCCCACTCAAATGGAGGAGGAGCCAATCAGGCTAATCACAACGTACAGTAGGGAAACAAAACAACTAAATCAAATCTTGAAGAAAAATTGGAAGATTCTGCAGCTGGACCCTATTATAGGCAAAAGGATGGGTAAACACCCGACAGTGACTTACAGGAGGGCCAAAAACCTCCAGGACCAATTGGTTCACAGCCATTTCCAGTCAACAGTGAAAAAGAAAAATTGGCTACAAACAAAGGGATTCGTGAAGTGCTACCATTGTAAAGCCTGTGAAATTGCCAAACCTACCCAGGAAATAACTATGCCTGACAAAAAAATCTGGAAAATCAATGAATGTATAACCTGTAACAGCAGATACACGGTATACATGATCGAATGCCCGTGTAAACTAAGGTATATCGGAAGCACAATTTGCGAATTGAAAAAACGTATCCTTGAGCATGTCCGTGCAACTGTGCATAAAGACAGAAGCAATGCAGTTGCTAAACACATGGAGTCAGATCATAATGGAGACTGGAAGCAATTGCGTTTCTGGGGCATTGAGACACTGAATCCATCACCCAGAGGAGGACATAATGAAAAACAGCTACGACGCAAGGAATCTAAACATATCCTTGGTTTCAGAACCATGACCCCATTAGGGTTAAATCAATTGGAGGAACTTTACATACACTTATAAATGGACTAAATTGACTTCCGAAAATTCCCGCCTGTCATGTACCACATTTTAACGAGATTTGTCCCAGTTTTATTATTTTTTCATTCCCCACCAGTTTTCACCCTTGTTTTGAGCTCACTCAGGAAAGTACATAATTGGTAGCAATATAGGATGACATGCAGAAAGGCCCACTGGAGGGCTACACTTTGCTTATTTGTTTACTTAATTGATATGTTGAATTGCGAATATCATGCCCATGTAGAAATGCCCACTGGAGGGCTATACCCTGGTTGTTTAATTATTGATTAAAATGTCAAATTGCGAATACTATGCCCACTGGAGGGCTATACTCCCTGAGACAAAACCGGTTACAGAACCAACATCGGCAGAGGGGGACTATTAATGAATAGATCACCCCACTCAATCTGCCAGTCACTTAGCAATTAACATAATCACAATGCCCTCATAACTAGTCACCTTGAATAAGCATTACACACCAAAACAAGACTAAACCACGAGTCCCAGAATTCCAAGCATGCAAGCCATGTAACATGTGACAAGGGGGCGTGTCTAATTATGTTTTTTGTTGGTTCCATATAACTGTTGAGCCACACACAGTACACTGACCGTGATCAAGACAGCGGACGCTGTCGAAACGCGTTGGTTGCTATATTGTTTTATGACCCCCGATGGATTGATGAATTAAATTGAAAAATTGCACCAGATGAATGATTATTGCCTGTTTCTTTCTGCGACTCCACTCTCCCCTCTGGGGAAACCCTGTTGAATTCATAGCGGTCTGGCTCGACCGCAGGAGTAACGCGACCAGAACCAAACAGCGCCTAACGGAGGAAAAGGGAGCCAAGTGTTGTGCATATTATTATTATTATTATTATTGCATTTATTGAGCGCACAGCTACCCGGAGGTTTCCCGGCGCTTGCCTTGGGAACCCGTCCTGGCTTTTCCCTGTGAGATAGCCCCTACAGGGCATCCCCAGGGTGAAAGCCAGGCATCCCGCCGCAGGGGGGCCGTTGTGGAGATTAAGCAAGCTTAATGCCCAGAGTTGCAGAGTGAGAACCCATGATTAGAGCAGGCACCGAAGCGAGAATTATCGAGTCCGTGGACATTTGAGCTCAAGACCCTGCCGCGTCGGGAATTGAACCCTGGTCCCGGGTCTGACCTCAGCTTCCGGGTCTGCCTGCTCTACACCGTGAGCCACACTTCTCCATAAATACATATATACATACATATATATACATACATATATATATATACATACATACATATATATATACATACATATATATATATTCAATGAAGCAGGCAGCACCAAAAGTGAGAGGCCACAGGAAGCGCTTCTTAGTTCAATTTCTTTATTGATTTTGACCGGCGACTTGCCAGCAGTCATCTCGTCAGGATAGGCATCACGTTCTTAGCCAGACGCGTTTCAGGGTTCTTTCCCTTTCTTCAGTGGCTTCGACAATGGGAGGAAAAAGTCACGTTGTTCATGCACAGTTTTAAATTCTAACCCCCCGCCCCGATGGGCGTGGCTGCACCGCTTCCTTATGGAGGTTGTAGTGCATTGCTTGTAATCCCCCAGTGGGTGTGCTTTTCTCTCTCCGCAAACTTATATACACATACATATATATATATATATATATATATATATATATATATATATATATATATATATATATATATATATATATATACACATATATATATATATACACATATATATATATATATATATATATATATATACACGTACATACATATATATATATATACATACACATATATATATACACACATATATATATATATACACACATATATATATACACATATATATATATACATATATATATATATATACACATACCTATATATATATATATATATATATACACATACATATATATATATACACACATACATATATATATATATATTGATATACACATACATATATATATATATACACATACATATATATATACACATACATATATATATACACATACATATATATATATATATATATATATATACACACATACATATATATATATACACATACATATATATATATACACGTACATATATATATATATATATATATATATATATATATTCACTAAAAAAACATAGGTTTTAGGCCTTATATAGTTAGGAATTAACATATAAAAAACCATTGAAATTCCTCCTATATAGTTAGCTGGACATTTTATTGATATAAAACCAATGAAATTCAACATATAGTTAGGTGCATTAACTATATATTTCGCGCATCCGCAATCCAATGCTGATGATGTCACATATTACATCATTCATGACATGGTCAGTGACATCACTGATGACATCATCCAGTGTCTGTGTGTTTTTGTAAAGTTTAAATATGTTTTACATATTGAAGAATGAGAGGATGTATAAGAGTATAAGAGTATGGATGAAGGATTTGATTGTATAAGTGAGTAAGTATGTGTTTGTATATCTGTGAAAATGTAATCCGTTCTGTGTTTAACTGTATAGATGAAGAAATCAAAGTGTGATTGATTCTTTACAGGACTGAGTCGGTGTGTGAGTAACTCCATGGATGAGTGGCAGTGTGTGAGTGTCTGCATAGGTGTATGACTGCATATGATAGTGTTGCAATGATGAGTGACAGTATGTACGAATGACCTTATGGGTGAATGAATGAATGTGCATGTAGATGTAGGAATCAGTTAGTGGGTATGTAGTAAATGGTATTGGTGTGTCAATAGTTTCAAAAATAATACTCTGTATTTTACACTAGGTGTATTAGAGTGTAAGGTGCATTGTATTATCACATGAAGTATATCATTAGTGGTGTAATTATTGATGTTAAATGAGCTGTCATCAGTGATGTCACTGACCATGTCATGAATGATGTAATATGTGACATCATCAGCATTGGATTGCGGATTCCGCGAAATATATAGTTAATGCACCTAACTATATGTTGAATTTCATTGGTTTTATATCAATAAAATGTCCAGCTAACTATATAGGAGGAATTTCAATGGTTTTTTATATGTTAATTCCTAACTATATAAGGCCTAAAACCTATGGTTTTTTTAGTGAATTTCATTGGTTTTTTAAAGGCTAATTCCTAACTATATATAGTGTATAACCTATGGTTTTTTCAGTGAATTTCATTGGTTTTTTAAATGCTAATATATAGATATGTAAGGGCAGAAACCTATGGTTTTTTCAGTGAATTTGCAAGGTTTTGAAAATGCTAATTCTATTAGCGGATAACGTTTAAATATGTTACTATCCTTGTGGGACCACCTGAGCAGCCCTAGAGATCTGATTTTTGATGCATGAACGATGGTTGGATGCATGATGGATGAATGATTGTTGGGTGGATGCATGGATGGATGCATGCATGATAGATGGGTGAATGGATGCATGAATGATGGATGGATGCAGGATGGATGGATGGGTGGGTGGATGGATGTGGTGCATGAATGGTGGGTGGGAGGGTGGGTGGGTGTTGGATGGATGCATGATTGTTGGCTGGAACATGGATGGATGGCTGTTGAATGCATGATGGTTATTTAAGCACAGTAGTGGCTGAAAACCATAGCTGGCAAGGTTTCAGATTGCTGTGTGTGGTATTTTCATAAATTCACCGTAATTATGAGTGACATTTCAACAAATATGAGGGACACTTTATCGCAACCAAAATCAAGCAATAAAAAACAGGAAAACATATAAATATGAGCAGTTAAACCCATTTGAGCAACAAGACATACTAAGAAGATGTTAAAACTGCTGGAAAGCAAAGCACCAGAAACTGAAGCACCTAGTCCTGTTCTAAACTGTTCGTACTGTTATACAAAAAAGTGCTGCAGGCTGCTGCAGCTGCTGCTGCTGCTGGGCCAGACAAGTGTGGCTGCCGCGCCGCTGCATCCGTCCCTCACTTTTTGGCCGGGCCGCAGAGGAATGGTGGCTGCTGGCGGCTGCAAGGCTCCTGTCGCTTTAAGAGCTCTCAGGCTGGGGTGGTGCTTCCCTCTGCTAAAGGCTCCTTTGATATTAATAGTGTTGGTGTCTTGAAACTGACGTAATGCTCCGAGACTGAGGTCCTGACAAGCGATAACATTTCTGATAAAGAAGCGAGATCAGCCTGCGAGATCCAGCCGGTCTGAGGAGCAGAGGGGGGGCGCCGTCAGATCTCCCGCACAAGACCCCCCACGACTCCCCTTTCCCTCCTCGCAGCACACACTGGGGGGGACCAGGAAACCCTTTCTCTCTCTCCCCAAAAATCCTCGTCCAAGATCAACAATGCAAACAACAGAAGGCGGTTCATGGCTCGGGTCAGAGCGCCACCATCTTCAAGACTGCTGAGATTGTTGACGATTAATCAACAGGTAATGAGGGAGATAAACACGATAGCGGCGCTGGTGGGGGGAGGCGGGGAGGGGGCAGACAGACAGACAGACAGGGGAGAGAGGCGCTGGGATCTGGCAGCGTGGGCACTGCGGGACGTGCTGCTCCCGGGCTGTAGTGGGGGCGCACGGCTGCCTCACGGGCAATGCATTGGAAGTGAGTTTCTTCTGCCTTTGGGGAGGGGAGGGGGGCTGTTCTCGGGTTTCACGTGCATGTCCATCCTGTCTGGAAGCCGCGAGTCGGCTGCCTCAGAAGTACAGTAGCAGCACTCCGGGTGCAGGGGGGTCACTCCAGGGGACGCCGGGCTCCCCCTCTCGCCAGCACCCTCCTCCTCGCCGCTCTCTCTGCCGGGAAGCAGTCTGCCCGCGCCTGCCATGGTGCGAGCAGCGTGCATCTGGCCGGAGCTGGGCAGCGGGTCCCCATGACCACCCCCCTCCTCCTCCTGCTAACTGCCGAAAGTTCCTGCCAGCCATGAGGAGCGGGGGGCCCGGGGACATGAGCAGTAGTAAGTTCACATCGAAGTTTTGCTGTTTGTTTTTTCAGCCGCCGTCTTCCTTCTTCTCCCCTCGCGGCGGAGGGCGGACATTCCCGGCCGGTCGTGCTGTGATTGGCCGGCCGGCCCCAGCACTTCCGGGTCACCGCGGGCAGCGCGGCGGCCCGATTTTAGGCAGGCAGGCGGAGACAAAAACGAGGTGGGCACTCTTGCGAATGGGAGGGCTCCCTCCCATCATGGGAGCCCTGCAGAGTCAGCCGCCATCATCCTTCTTCCCCCTTGCGGCGGGGGCGGACATTTCCAGCCGCACACACAGGCACTTCCGGGTCGCCGCGGGCAGCACGGCGGCCCAATTTCAGGCAGGCAGGCGGGGACAGTGCGCGCACGCGTGCGCGCTTATAGATATATAATTGAATTTAAATGCAATTTTCTCAGCAAATACTGGACGGATTTACACCATTTAAAGAAAAGCGTAATCTGCGAACCAGTCTCTTCCATTTTACGAAATTTCAAATAATTCCGTTCAGCTGTTCGGGCTGTAGCCGAGTCTAAAGGTCCTATGGAAATTAACATGGGGAAAACACGTTTTGGGACCCACCTTTTTTCTCAGCCCCCACTTGACGAATCCCCCCCAAATTTTCAGGGAAGGAGCGGAGCGGAGCGAGCCATCTTCTTTGAGAAATTTGCGAAGATTCATCAACCAGGGCCAAAGTTATTCCCAATAGAATGTTGGGGATTTCCTATGGTAAACCGTCCTAACTATATATACCTACTGGCTATCGCCAGTAGGTAATATATATATATATATACACATACATATATATATATACACACATACATATATATATATATATATATATACACATATATATATATATATATATATGTATATATATATACACATACATATATATATATATATTCACTGAAAAAACCATTGGTTATAGACCATATATAGTTAGGGATTAGCCTTTTCAAAACCTTATTTTACTCACACAAAACCATTGAAATTTCATATATAGTTAGTTCCACTAACTATATATCGCGCACCCGCAATCCACTGCTGATGATGTCACATATTACATCATTCATGACATGGTTAGTGACATCACTGATGACATCACTGATGACATCTCAAATGACATCACTGATGACATCACTGATGACAACATCCAGTGACTGTATGTTTCTGTAAAGTTAAAATATGTCTTACATATTGAAGAATGAGTGGATGTATAAGTGTCTGGATGAAGGATTTAGTAGGTGCATGACTGACTGTATGAGTGAGTGATTAAATGTGTCTCACTGAGTGCATGGGTTAGTGACTAAACTGTCTTAATTTGTGCATCATTATGTCTGTTGTTCTGTAAACTGCTGCATATGTTGATCAGTAGCTATATGAGTAACTGTATGGGTTATTCATTGGTTGTCCAAGTATTTGTATGGGAAACTGAGTGTGTGTGTATGGGTGGCTGGGAGGTGTGTGACTCTGTACATAGATGTGTGAGTAGTTGATTCACTATATGTATGGGTTCAAAAGTGCATGTGGAAACAGCTGTATGGGCGGTTGACTGTGCATGAGTGTGTTAGTGGGTGAATGGATATCTCAGTGCTACATGTCAAAGTAAGTACATATGTAAAACACAGTACATGTGAGAGTTGACATATATAAATAACTGTGCCTAAGAGCCAGTGAATGTGTGAGTGGCTGTATGGATCATTGTGAACATGTATCAGGGATTGTATAAGAGAGTAAAGTAAATATGTGTTAGTATTTGTTTGAATAAGTAAGGTGTGTATAACTGTATAGTTGAGAAAATGGAGGTGTGATTGATTTTTTGCATAACTGACTAGGTGTGTGAGTAACTCCATGGATGAGTGACAGTCTGTGACTGTCTGTTTACACTGATTGTATCTAAGGTTATATTAGAGTCTGAAGAGGTTCATGGTATTATCACATGAATGATATCATCAGTGATGTGATCAGTCATGTCAAATGAGATGTTATCAGTGATTTTATCAGTGATGTCATTTGAGATGTCATCAGTGATGTCATTTGAGATGTCATCAGTGATGTCATCAGTGATGTCACTAACCATGTCATGAATGATGTAATATGTGACATCATCAGCAGTGGATTGCGGGTGCGCGATATATAGTTAGTGGAACTAACTATATATGAAATTTCAATGGTTTTGTGTGAGTAAAATAAGGTTTTGAAAAGGCTAATCCCTAACTATATATGGTCTATAACCAATGGTTTTTTCAGTGAATTTTCAAGGTTTTGTAAATGCAAATTCCTAACTATATATGCCCTATAACCTATGGTTTTTTCAGTGAATTTCATTGGTTTTTTAATAGCAAATATCAAAAGCTGTAAAATGTCAAGTACGTGATAGGTAAAAACTCTTTCGTGTTTATGCACGCTGATGTGCTTTGAACGCTGCCCCCCTCCCCTCTTTTCTCTTAGTAGTACTCTCTCTTTGCAGATAGTGAAGAGTAGTTAACGCAGACCTTTACCCCCGTTGTAATCCGTCGTGCCTGCTTGTCTCTCCATTTGATTGATTGTTATCCAAGCATTTACTGTTTTACAATTGATTCTCTTTGGTTCATTCTCTATTTACAAACAAGCACAAAGTCGCAATACTCTGTTTAGTCTTTGCAGATAGTGAAAAATCATGTAAAAAAATAAAATTAATCAAGCAAAATCAGTAGGCCACTAATTGGATCTCTTTTTGACCTCGCTAAAACAGAAATATTAGGAACAACCCTTTATGAGAAATACGAAAATAGTGAGATGAACTGAGCTCAACACCATGAGGGCTGCAAGACAGCTCGGCTCCGTCACCCACCCCGCCCAAAATAACGACAAACCCTATGCAAATATTAAAAATATAGACAACACACCAGCAAAGAAACAGGGTAAAACATTTTATTAAATAACTATTTACATAACTATTTTATACTTTTTATTGCCCGATCCGGCTAGCTCAATCGATCGAGCATGAAACTCATGCACTCTGATAGCAAGCGTTGCTACTGATGCTATGCAGACCAAAACTGGTTTTCAGTTTGTACATTTTCCTAGATTTTTCCATCCAAGGTTGGTTGAGTTTGTAGAACGATGGCTTCAGATTTTCAACATACGGTGTGGTGGCGCGGACTGGGAGGGGGCGCTTCGCTCCTGCCCCCTCCCCAAGTAAGATTTTCATACGTGAAAGTACGTTAATGGTTTTGGTCCCTGAGTTGCTTCAATGTCACTGCTATTCTCAAATGGCATAAGTTCTGGATGTTGGGTGCCATAGTTCAGAGTTCTGAGCAGCGCTTGTAACACTGTCTGAAGCTTATTTCCACCTACTGCAGCTTCACTATTCTCAAAGTAAGTGAGTGTCGTTTGTGGACCTGACTGCATTTGAAAACAATGTGATATGGTACCTCCCTAAACCGCTTGACGGAGGCCCCCGAGGGGCGGTGTGATGGCATGGACTCGGAGAAGACGCTTGGCTCCGACCCCCTCCCCAAGTCTTATAGCACCGGTTTAGCCTGAGATCGCCCCCGACATAGGCGGCCGGCTCCCGGGGTCCGGCGGAACTTTTTGCCTTTTGATGACTCTTCTATTCTGGACCTTGTCCCACAATCCGTTTGACCTGAAGACACGCTGTAGTGGGGCGCCCCTTTACCGTTTTAGTTGCCATTCCGCTCGCTTTTGCTACACTGTGCCTCTTCCGCCATTCAGCTGTTTACCGCCCGCTCTTGCGACTACAGCGTCTCGCTCACCATGTAGTTGAGTTGCTCCCGCTCTTGCGATGCAACGATAGGCGACTGCCACAGGACTCTCAAAATGGCGGCCGGCTCTTCAGATTTGGGCGTGGTCCACTAAAATGGCCCTGGGACACCTTGGAACTCGGACGCTTCCCTGATAGGGCTTGGGTCCCATTCTCGAAAGCGTCCCCTCAGCCGTTAAGATTCTACAAAAGTCTTGGGGGCCCCCGACTCCCGCAGGCTTCTGGTGGGGAGCGGCTGCCATGTCTGCTCGTGGAATGGCCACAACGGAGCTACGAGATGGTAGTGCTCTCATGCTGACGCCAGCTTTAGTCTGAAACATCCAGAAACACTGTAGACTACCAATTCGATCAGTTCCGGTAGCGCCCCAACATGACCCGGGAGAGAAGAACTTGCCCTCCCCTCTTTGACTGATGGTTCTTATTGCCTGTCCCCTCTGTTGTCATTTTACAGAACTTTTTGGACTGCTGAAAGGGGTTGTGTTCCGAACGCTGGTTGGTGGAGACATTTTGACTATATTCTTGACCTACGTTGTCGCGTAATGCGTTATATGACACGCCGCGTTAGCGCACCCGGAAGTGATCCGGGGCGCGGCGCGCAGCGCGTAACATAAGCATAACAGGTCATGTGACTTGTTAATAAAACTTTTAATTGGTTCATTTTACTTTTGTTATTTTAATAATGAAAAGCTTGGTCATATGACCTAAAAAATACGCTTTTTATTGATTTCGAACTTTTTTTTAATAACATATATGTTATAATATTCCAGGCTAATGTACTTTCCCGGAAAAATGTCAACTGTCCTGCAAGTAAAATATATTCCTTTTTCGAGAAAAAGGGCGTTTCTTCGTTCCATGACGGAGCCGTTGAGTAAAAGAGACTCGGCCTGCTGTCTTAGTCGCCGATACGCCTGATTATCAGATTCTTATCGATCACTTTATGTTGCAGGCATGGAAAACACAACTGCCCTTGACCATTTATCTTTACTGCGTTCCTACATATTATACCTTTTATCCGTCATGTAATTGGACTGCTTTATTTCACTTGCCTTTTACTGATTCGAAAACAGTGACTAAAAGTAAAAACTTTACCAATGTAAATACTACTACCATGTTTTGTTTTAAAAACCTTTATTGTGAAAATGTCAGAATACAAATACGGGCCTATAACCACGTGGGCCGGCCACGGAGCAAACTGAAATCGTATATGATGAGGAGACATTTACATTATAGAGGAACGTAACGAACGAGCCATTAGGTTGCAAGAACTAAGGTGTCTAACAGTTGCGGAATCGGTGGACGTACATTTTGTAATTAAAATACGACAGGGCCACTTAAAAAAAAGTTATCTAGATATACATTTGCGTGCAAGTACCATGGGTGACGTTAATTCGAACTTTCAATAGTACAGTAATCAATAACACATCAGAACTTAATATCAATAGGGATGTCGAAATATTCAATCAATTCTCGTCCCCGCCCGCCATGAGCATCAAAACTGCATTCATATCTCGTGATATCAAGGTTGTTCAACCAGTACACAACAAGGAGTTACGAGTCCCATTTATACCGGTGCCATTTTGGGCGAGGCCGGGCAGGTCCAAGATATAGTCAAAATGTCTCCACCAACCATCGGCCAGACCAGAACCCCTTTCGGCCTTTTATGCTACAAGATGGTGTCTTCCATTCAGAAAATATTGTTGGCAGCATTTTGAAAGGAAAGATAAACAGCCGTTCTCCTAGTGAGTCTCACATTGTTACATTTAGGAAGAATGTTGAAGAGTAATATGTGGAAAATCTGAAGCCATTTTTCTACAAACTCTCAATCAGCCTTGGATGGAAAAAAAAATCCTGAAGAATGTACAAACTGAAAACCAATTTTTGTCTGTATAGCATCAACAGCAACGCTTGAGTCAGCTTTGTGTCAAGCCGCCATTTTCATTCAATCAATAGCGTCCCCCTGCACACATTCAGGGACCTGGTCGTGTCTTCAGGTGAAACAGATTGTGGGACAAGAAGCAGAAAGGAAAAGGAAAAAAGTTCCGCCGGACCTCGGGAGCCGGCCGCCTATGTCATGGGCGATCTTTGGCCACACCAGGGCAATAGTGAAGCTGCAGCAGGTGCAAAAGAGCTTCAGACAGTCTTACAAGCACTGCTTTTCTAAACATTTTCGGATTTTTTTGTATTTTTGCACAGTTTTATATTTTTTTTTTGTTTTTGATGGAGGGGAAACAACAAAAAACAGGCATTGAAAAAGGCTCAACAGTGCAGGGCGCCTTGTGCTGGTTCCGACCTATTCACACATCGGTCCACTACTGACATCACCTCATAAGCCAACGGGGCACCCCACACTGACTTTCGGCGCAGCATTGTAGGATGGCCACACCAGTGCGGCAACTTGCTGGACACCACCTCGGTGCCATCCGGATCTCGGCGCGTTCGAGTCACTGTACCGCAAAAGTGACCGGAACTCAGCTGGACACGCCGTCTTTCGGCACAGCATTGTAGGATAGCCACATCAGTGCAGCAACTTGCTGGACACTAACTCGGTGCCATCCGGATCTCGGCGCGTTGTGCTGCCTTCGGCCTATTCGCACACCGGTCCGCTACTGACGCCGCCTCACGTGCCAACGGATTTTCTACGCTTTTTGTAGCCCTATGCCGCATAACAGGTCATGTGACTTGTTTATAAAACTTTTCATTGGTTCATTTTACTTTTGGTTTCCTAAAGATGCAAGGCTTGGTCATATGACCTAAAAATAACACTTTTCATTGGTTTAGAACATTTTTTTTTCCCAAACGATGAAAGCCCCACCTTGTTTCTGGATGTTTCCGACTGAAGCTGGCGTCAGCAAGAGAGCACCACCATCTCGTGGCTCCCTCGTGGTCATTCCGCGAGCAATCATGGCAGCCGCTCCCCACCGGAAGCCTGCAGGAGTCGAGGGCCCCCAAGACTTTTGTAGAATCTTCACGGCTGAGGGGACGCTTTCGAGAATGTAGCCCAAGCCCTAGCAGGCAAGCGTCCGAGTTCCAAGGTGTCCCAGGGCCATTTTAGTGGACCAGGCCCAAAACCGAAGAGCCGGCCGCTATTTTAAGAGACCTGTGGCAGCCGCCTATCGCTGCACTGCAAGAGTGGGAGCAACTCAACTACATGGTGAGCGAGACGCTGTAGCCGCAAGAGCGGGCGCAACTCAGCTGGATGGCCGCCACTTGGGGAGGCCCGTTCACGCCGCCTCCCCCACGCCCCCCCCCCCCCCGGGCCGCCCCACGCCAATTTTCGGAGCAGCATTGTAGGATACCAAAACCAGTGCGGCAGTTTACTGGACATCACCTGGGTGCCATCCACATCTCAGCGCGTTCTGCTGCCTTGGGACTATTCGCACAACAGACCGCTACTGACGAGGCCTCCCCCCGCACCACCCGGGACGCCCCACGCTGTTTTTCTGAGCTGCATTGTAGGATCCCAAAAACCCGTGCTAACAAGTAAGGGATGCCTCTGACACCATAGATTAGACACTTAATTTAGTCCAATGTCATAGTTTATTGACATTGTCATCAATTTTTACTTTTGCATTTTCTTCAAAACTATTTAGTAGTACACAATTGGGTGTTAGCACTTAGCTTGTCATCATCTCCTTAAATGAAAAACACATTCAACATATATTAAAACAATGAATTCAAAACATGGACATTTTAAACATTATTCTACACAACATTTAACAATACTAGACATATATAGAATTTTTACAAAAATCTATTATCAAGTCCTACTTGAAATCAATAGAATAATTGTCTTTGGGATATAAATACTTCTCCACAAAGAGATAATCAATATGGGCCTGTGTTAGGTCGGAGAGTCCTTTTTAAGAAAAGTTTTTTTGGCCGTAGTGTGAGATGCTTGTCTCACTAGATGTCCTGTTGGTTTATCAGGTCATAAGGCTTGCATTTCTCCTGGCCTAGATGATGTTAAGCCTACGCGTTTCGACCTTATATGGAACAGGCAGGAATTAGAATGAGAAAGGTCTTCATCAGGGCTCAATGTTGTTCGTGTAGGACATTGGGTTACACCCAGTGTGTGAAGAAGAAAAAATCTTTTTGTATTTTTTGTCGTTGTGTCGATCGCTGAGCCCAGCGTCGTGACGTTTTTTTCTTAGGTTGACCTGCAGATTATATGGCTATAATCCGGAAAGAGTGAACACGACTGAAGGAACGCTACACAGCGAACAGACGCCGCCGAGTAACCCACGAGTGTCGGGAGGATTCACAAAAGAAAGCAAGCAGTGCACTTACGATCAATTCAAGTAAAGACGCTACACTGCAGGTCAACCTAAGAAAAAACGTAGCGTAGGCTTAACATCATCT
>NC_141687.1:1025877765-1025882765 GCF_964263255.1 Lissotriton vulgaris
TAGTCTAGGCATCCCTGTTTCTTTTTCTGTTTCTATATCACCCTCAAGTTCTCTGTGTGTAGGCAATAATTCTGCTCTTGTTTTGCTGCCCGCTCTGCTGATGGCTGTATTAAGCATTTTTTGTGTATAGCCTCTAGCACGGAGTCTTTCTATGCTATCATCTCTGCACTTCTCAAACTCTTCGGGGGTGCTACAGATCCGTTTGAGTCGCAATACCTCACCATAGGGTATGCTAGCTATCAAGTGCTTTGGGTGTGCGCTAGACGCATGGAGGATTGCGTTACCTGCTGTCGGTTTTATATATATATATATATATATATATATATATTACCTACTGGCGGTCGCCAGTAGGTAGTTATAGTTAGGATTTTTTTCAATGTTAAATCTCAAAATTCTATTTGGAATAACTTTGGCACCGGTTGACGAATCTGCCTGAAAATTTCCTGAAAATGGCCTCGTCGAGCTCCGGTTCTTCCTTGAAAGTTTGGGGGGGATACGTCAAGCGGGGGCCGAGATAAAAGGGGAGTCCCAAAACGCATTTTCCCCATGTTAATTTCCATAGGGCGGTCGATTTCACTTTTAGCTCGAACGGCTGAATGGATTTCCATCAAACTTGGCAAAATTGTAGGGACTGGTAGCCCGATGTGCCTTTGCTATGTCTCAAGATATGTGCTGCAGTGGATTTTGAGTAATTTAGGTTCAAAAAAATATATATATCTATAGGCGCTCTCCGGTGCGCGCACCGGAGTGCGCTCCTGGCGCGACACGCGACTTGCGCGCAGAAAGCTGATTGGCTCTTGGGTGTCTGTAAACATTCTAAACAGTCTGGAGTGGCCGCCATCTTGTGTCTCGGTAAAATCGAGACACAAGGGGTTTGAAAAAAAAAGGGGCAAATGACCATAAGGGGGAAGAGTAGACCCCCTCTGACCCCCTAGGTTTGATGTGGGGGCTAAAATAGGGTCCTGCGGGGCATTACATTTTTTATTTTTTTTTCGTTTTGCACGCGGGAAGCGCATGGTACGCGCACCAGGGAGCGAAGCACGGGGAAAATCCAGGACCATATTTATGAAGGCCTTGCGCTGCCAGTTTTGCGCCGCCTGTGCGTCAATTTTTGTGACGCACCAGCGGTGTAAAAAAATTTGCATTGTTACGCTATATTTAAAAAGTGACGCATCTATCTAGATGTGTCACTTTTTAAATATAGTGCAACGAGGCACATTTTTTTACACTGCTGGTGCGATGCGTCACTTTTCTGTGCGCACTCCTTATGACATTCCAGATGTGTCATATTTAATGTATGACGAATCATGTTGCAAGGAGTTACAGATACGTCAGTATTTCTGACAT
Organism: Lissotriton vulgaris; assembly: GCF_964263255.1. Classification (NCBI taxonomy): domain Eukaryota; kingdom Metazoa; phylum Chordata; class Amphibia; order Caudata; family Salamandridae; genus Lissotriton; species Lissotriton vulgaris. The sequence continues at coordinate 1,025,879,113 of NC_141687.1, forward strand.
ATCTGTAAACATAAAAATGACGCGAGGCAGGCGCAAGATTTTGACGCAACAGCATCCTAAAAGTGACGCAGAGAAATCTCATAGATTTCAGTACTTCGTTATTACCAAGCTTTTTGCGGGGGAATGCCCCCTCTGCATACATTATACCTGACGCAGATATAATGTGGCGCAGAGTTTTAAAAAGTGACCCATGTACCTAGATGCGTCACTTTTTAAAAATAGCGTCAGGTATAATGCATGCAGAGGGGGTGTTCCCCCGCAAAAAGCTTGGTAATAACGACGCAGTGAAATCTTTGAGATTTCACTGCGTCACTTTTAGGATGCTGTTGCGTCAAAATCTTGCGCCTGCTTCACAGCAGACCTTTCACATGGTGCTTTTTCCATGTGAAAGGACACATTACTGGAGTTGCGTCACTTTTGTGACGCACTCCAGCAATGCGTTACTTGGAATGTCATAAGGAGTGCGCACAGAAAAGTGACGCATCGCACCAGTGGTGTAAAAAAATGTGCCTCGTTGCGCTATATTTAAAAAGTGACACATATAGGTAGATGGGTCACTTTTTAAAATCCTGCGCCACATTATATCTGCGTCAGGTATAATGCATGCAGAGGGGGTGTTCCCCCGCAAAAAGCTTTGTAATAGCGACGCAGTGAAATCTTTAAGATTTCACTGCGTCACTTTTAGGATGCTGTTGCGTCAAAATCTTGCGCCTGCTTCACAGCAGACCTTTCACATGGTGCTTTTTCCATGTGAAAGGACACATTACTGGAGTTGAGTCACTTTTGTGACGCACTCCAGCAATGCGTTACTTTTGTGTTTACAGATACGTCAGAAATACTGACATATCTGTAACTCCTTGCGACATGATTCCTCATACATTAAATATGACATATCTGGAATGTCATAAGGAGTGCGTCCAGAAAAGTGACGCATCGCTGTTTTCACGTAGCGATGCGTCACTTTTCAGAAATGAGGCCTCCAGTTTATTCACTGTGTCACCTCTACGACCCTTTCTTGCGTCAATACGTCCCTTTTGCATACATTACACCTGACGTAGGAATAATGTGGCACAGGGGTTTACAAAGTGATGTATTTACCAAGGAACACCACTTTGTAAATATGAATAAATAAGGTGCATTTTTTATTGGAATGTTGTGTCACAAAAAGTGATGCTTTGGTAGCGTTAAAGTGACGCTTGGCTTCATAAATGAGGCCTTCTACTTTCAACTCCAGCAATGCATCTTTTCTTACCCTTCCACACCCCTCCTTTTCAACATTTTCTTTGAATATCAACATTCCCCATATTCATTCTTCTTCTCATAACTTTCTTTTCTAACACTCACCTTCTTTCAGTCCTCCTACTTCACTTCTTTTTTCCTCTCATACCTTTCTGTTCTTTCTTACTCATTCTCCTTTCAATTATCAATGCACTATATTTCACTTACTCTTCATTTTTTTAAGAATATAGCTCTTTGATGAGAATTGGAGGTAGTTCTGAAAAGAACTTTTGGTTTTCTTCTTTTAACTGAACAGGAACAAAAACAGGGAATGGAAACTGCTCAACAGGAGCAAAAAGAACAAAAAAAATTAGGGGTGGAAAGGGCAGCGATGGTTTTCTAATGCTCGAACCATGAGCTGGACACTTTGTTCTCCAAAGGTAAGCAGTTGATTGCAGTATCTGCATCTGAGGACACCATGGTTAAAAGCAGGTTGTATGTTTGGCACCTGCTCCTGCGATTGCCCTCTCCCAGAAAAAGTTGCTCCTCCGGTTGATGTAGAGGCCCCATCTCTGGGAACCTCTTGTGCCAGAGCCCTGACACTTTCCCGGGCAAAAGTCTGGGGGTGCCTCCTCTCCACATGTCGGATCATCGTAAAGTTCCCAAAAGAGTACTTTTTTTTGGGGTCACCCCGTGACAGGACCTGTTTGCAGATCCTGCATTCCACTTTTGGTGCATTCACCTTCTTCTGGTCAGCTGGAATCTTAAAAAATTTCCATATGAAATGTTCCTTCACCTTTGGGGTAGGAGGCTCTTCATTGATGAACTCAGGTTCATCCTCACTGCTGGATTCTCTGGCAGCCATGGTAAATCACGAAAGATCCAGGTGCAAAAAACAGGTCTTTCAGTCACAAAAGTGAAAGAAGAAGTGAAGGAAATGGGTGGGGATTTCATTCATTGTAAAAAAAACTGTTAGCAACCAATGAAAAGTGTTATTTTAGGGTCACATGACCCGACGCGTTTACGCTGCGCGCTCCGGAGCACTTCCGGGTGCGTTTACGCAGCGCGATCGTAGGCGCTTCCGGGGCGCAAACATGGCGCGATCGAAGGCGCTTCTGGGTGCTTTTACGCGGCGCGAACGTAGGCGCTTCCGAGGGCACTTACGTTGCGCGCCGAAGTGACGTCATCAAACTTTTACAGAAATGCATAATCATTTTCCTTATAAAAAAAAACTGATTTTATTTGTATGGTACGAAATGTTTTGCATTATTATTAACTTTTCATTCATATTTTTTTTCACGAACGACAGTAGCGCTCTGGGTGCGCTTTCAGGTGAGCTCACCGGAAAGCTTACCGGAGAGCTTAGCTAAAAGCTTCCCTGAGCGCGCACCCAGAGCGCAAAAAAAATATATATATATTAAAAAAAAATGAATACTTACAAAAAAACAGCAAATTGTAAAAAAAAAAAAAAGGTTAGAAACTCGATATAGAAAGGAATTAGCATTTAAAAAACCTATGAAATTCACTGAAAAAATCATAGGTTTCACACCAGTTATAGTTAGGAATTAGCATTTAAAAAACCTATTAAATTCACTGAAAAAACCATAGGTTTCACACCAGTTATAGTTAGCTGGAAATTTTACTGATATAAAACCATTGAAATTCCCACGTTATAGTTAGTCGGACTCACTATAACTTGCGCGTGCAATGCACTGCTGATGACATCACATATTACATCACTCATGACATGGTCAGTGACATCACTCATGACATCACTGATGACATCACTCATGACATCACTGATGACATCGTCCAGTGAATGTGTGTCTTTCTGAAAAATAAATATATTTTATATATGTATATGTTAAGGTCGATGGAAGAATAAATGTTTAAATAAGTGTCTAAATGGATGTTTTTTTTAAAAAAAAATTGATTGGTTAACTGGCTTATTAAGTGTATCTTAGTGAATACATATATTAGCGAGTAATGTTTAAATATTTAAATATATGTATCAGTGTTTTACTTTGTGTATAAGTGGCTGCATGGGTTGGTGAGTAGCTACATGTGTGTGTATATGGGTTATTAGATGTTTTTTTAGTATCAGTATGAGTGTCTGTATGGTTTGGTGGGGCTGTTACTTAGCACATAGATGCATCAATGACTGACTCACTGTTTGTATGTGTTTTGAAGACAGCATTTGTGTAGGATTGTATGGGTGGATGAGTGTGTATATGTGTGTGTTAGAGAGTGAATGCCTCTCTCACTAGTGTCTTTATGAGTAACTACATATGTTTTAATCTTGTATATATGAGCATTGATATATATGAGTAAGTATATGTGAGAGTGAGAGATTGAAAGAGTTCCTGTTTAAATAAGTATGTGTTTCTATAAGTGATTGTTTAAGAGAGTAAGTATGTGTAAGTTTCCTTAGAAGT
>NC_141687.1:1025885265-1025905265 GCF_964263255.1 Lissotriton vulgaris
TCCGCCATTTGCAATTGTGATATATTGGACACTTGAAATAACATGCAATGGTCCAATGTGATATCATTCATCGGAGGACTGGGATTCTGCCCTAGTGGGCATAGTCTTGGAGTTAGCAAATCATAGACTATCCTAGTGGCATTGACATTCTCTAATTCAGTCCATAATTTTTCTCCATAGTTTTCAAGTCAAGCCCAAGTGGGCAAAGCCAAAAGTCTTGTGAGTTATATGCATATGCTTACAACGAATTCAAAGGAACTGGGTTCATAGTTAAATCCCGGCAGACTTTCCCATTTCATTAAACAGAGTATCTTGCATGTCTGTCTCGATGCATGATTGCAAAATCCAGCCCCAGTGGGCAAAGTCAATAGTCTTGTAAATGTTATGCATATACTTGCAACGAATTCAAAATAACTGTATTCATAATTGGTTTTCTCCAGACTATTCATTATTTCATTTCAATCCTCCAAAAGTGGTTTTCCTCCTTGTCACATAGGCTTATTGGTTATAACTGACACTTCTGTGAGTTAGGGTTCCAATGTCCAACATCATACAAACAAATTCTGTGGATTTAAAACATAAACAAAATATTTTAAAAGAGACGACTTATGTTCAGCAGCTGAATATTACTGATGTTTATACATCTATAGTTTCATGTTCAAGCTCGTTCATATTTACATTTCTTTCTCATTGCTCAAGGTGAACAGAAAGTTCCTCATGATTATTAAGACCCTGAGGAAAAGTGGTTTCAAAGTCAATAATATATCTCGATTCCATTATTCTGTCCCCACCACGTATTCCTAGATCGATCTTATCCAGCACCACCATTCTAAGCAAGTTTTCATTTTGGAAGTGGTATTCGAAAAAGTGCCTGGCTACAGGGTATTGCACATTATGGTTTTTAATTGCCCTTAGGTGCTGCAGCACTCTTTCCTTTGCCTTAAGCGTGGTGCTTCCTATATACCACTTGTCGCATGGACACATAAGTAGGTATACACAGTACATTGTATTGCAGTTTACATTCTTCTGTATTGAAAACACCCTTCCAGTGCTTGGCACAGTAACCTCTTTGCAATTGGTGCTGTTGCGACAAGCTTTACATGATTTACAGCATTTAAACCCAGGTGTATCCATCGGTTTTTTAGTGCTAGTTACTGAATTAGGGCTGAGCTCATCTCTCAAAGATTTGCTTTTTCTGAATGTAACCTGTGGATTGGGGTTTAGGTGTAATTTCAGGTGTATATATATATATATATACACATACATATATACACATACATACATATATATTACCTACTGGCGTCTCGCCAGTAGGTATATATAGTTAGGATTTTTTGTCTATGGAACTTTTGAAAATTCTATGTCTAATAACTTTGGCGTTTGTGGACGGAATCGGCTGAAATTTTCAGGAAAATGGCACATTTTGTTTCTGAGCAGCTCTTAAAAATTTGGGGGGGTTTCGTCAAGGGGGGGCCGAGAAAAAAGGGGGGTCCCAAAACGCATTTTCCCCATGTTAATTTCCATAGGGCGGTTGGCCTCACTTTTAGCTCGAACGGCTATATGGATTTGCACGAAACTTGGCAAAATTGTAGGGACTGTTAGCCCGATGTGCCTTTGCTAGGTCTCAATATATGTGCTCCAGTGGATTTTGAGAAATTAACGTTCAAAACAAGATATATATCTGTAACAGCGCTCCGGGCTGCGCTCCGGTCCGCTTACTTTTCGCGAAACGGAACTTTGCGATGCGAAGCTGATTGGCTCCCCGGTGTCTGTCAACATTCTAAACAGTCCGGAGCGGCCGCCATCTTATCTCTCGGTAGGATCGACAGAGAAGAAGAGGTAAAAAACGAAGGGGGAATTTAATGAAAGGGGGCAAGGTATACCCCTCTTGACCCCCTAGGAATGTTGTTGGGGTTATTAAAGGGTCCCGTGGGGAAAAAAAAAATAATAATTTCACGGTAGAAGCGCTTCACGGGCCGCAAACTGGGCCGCAAACTGGTAGCGAAACGGGAATTCGCCATTTTGTGCTTCGTTTTAATTCAATTATTAGGTATAAGGGGGTGCGGGAGACGTATCCTAATCCCTTATGTTTTCTTAGGGTGGCTGAGGAGGCTCATATATGTTGATACATGTCTTCCAGCGGCTGTGCGTGAGCTTTTTTTTTTTTTGCTGCGTGACGTCTATTAACGTTCGATTCGATGGAAATCAGGAAGTGTTGACCGCCAATTTGTCAGTGCGATAAAATATTTTGTTATAAATGAATCCTTATTGATAAACATTGTCTGCGCCATCTTGCCTTTTTTCCAATGCCACAATTTTGTCGTGCACGGCAGCCATTTTAGATGCCAGGCCGGTCCCAGGCTATCACCTAGCCCTGCGGATGTAGTTTATGGCCCCAGCTGTAGAGAATCCAGACATGCCAACCCTCCCGATTCAGGCGTGAGACTACTGATTTCAGTGCTAGTCTCCCGCCTCCCGATTTCTGCAAGCAAAAACCCGGGGGCATATTACCAACAACTAGCGATAATTTTTGTCTCTAACTTGTTTAGAGACAAAAATTATCGCCGCACATCGGCGATTTTTATCGCAGATAAACCTTGCTATTAGCAAGGTTTATCGCAAATGCGATAAAAAACGGCCGCAATGCATGAATATCGCTGAAAAGTCCGCGATATTCATGCATTATCGAGCAAATGCTCTTAGCCATGTTATCCACCTCCCATTGGATAACATGGCTAAGAACTGCTCAGGGCAGGTGTTAGCTTTTTGAGATATTCGCGCTTAGCGCGAATATCTCCAAAAGTTGGTAATAGGAGATAGCGATGTTAGGGACTGTTTCCAGTCGCTAACATCTTGGCACGCCCACTTTGCATGTCATTAGTGATAAATATCACTGACATGCAAAGCGGGGCCCAAGATGGTCGCTATCTCCTTTTAGCTGTCACTAACTGGTGTTAGCGACAGCTTGGTAATAGGGAGATAATTTTATCTCCGCTTTCTTGGCTTTTAAAGCCAAAAAAGCGGAGATAAACCCCCTTGATAATATGCCCCACGATTCCTCAGGGGTTTCAGCTGACAAGGCTTGGTATTGTGTTACGTGGTAATTCGTCCAGGAAACGTCAGAGGGTCGATGCAGGGGTTCTAGAAGAGGTGATAAACTATTTAAGCCTCATGAACAAGCGCATGGTCTTTTAAAGATCTGTGAAGTACTCGGGGCGGCGGTGTGTGTGTGTCCTCTTTCAGGAGTGGGCGGGGGGGGGGGCACTGCCAGCAACTTGCCAGGCCAGGCAGTGTTCAACACTTGCATCACCCTTTCTCTGCCTGCTATTGCGCTCCATGCTTCGGAAAGGTATGAAAAAGAACGTGCATTTGAGTTTGAAATGTCCGATCCTGTAGCAGTACACTTGCAAAGCCCACACATGACAATAACCCGATTCAAGGCCCCATTCACCCGATGTTTTAAAAATATATAGCACTCCAACAAAGTAGGATTATAAAACTTTATTAACTTTTAAATATAACGAACGGAACAAAAACTGTAACAAACATTTAAACATTTTTGACAAAAAAAAGCAACAATGGTCAGAAGCTGTCTTTTGTGCGAATAGTCCCAAGGCAGCACAACGTGCTGAGTTCTGGACGGCACCCAGGTGATGTCACCTGGGTGCCGCACTGGTTTTTGGGATCCTACAATGCAGCTCAGAAAAACAGCGTGGGGGTCCCGTGTGGTGCGGGGGGAGGCCTCGTCAGTAGCGGTCTGTTGTGCGAATAGTCCCAAGGCAGCAGAATGCGCTGAGATGTGGATGGCACCCAGGTGATGTCCAGTAAACTGCCGCACTGGTTTTGGTATCCTACAATGCTGCTACGAAAATTGGCGTGGGGCGGCCCGGGGGGGGCGTGGGGGAGGCGGCGTGAACGGGCCTCCCCAGGTGGTGGCCATCCAGCTGAGTTGCGCCCGCTCTTGCGGCTACAGCGTCTCGCTCACCATGTAGTTGAGTTGCTCCCACTCTTGCAGTGCAGCGATAGGCGGCTGCCACAGGACTCTTAAAATGGCGGCCGGCTCTTCGGTTTTGGGCCTGGTCCACTAAAATGGCCCTGGGACACCTTGGAACTCGGACGCTTGCCTGCTAGGGCTTGGGCTCCATTCTCGAAAGCGTCCCCTGAGCCGTGAAGATTCTACAAAAGTCTTGGGGGCCCTCGACTCCTGCAGGCTTCCGGTGGGGAGCGGCTGCCATGATTGCTCGCGGAATGACCACGACGGAGCCACGAGATGGTGGTGCTCTCATGGTGACGCCAGCTTCAGTCTGAATCATCCAGAAACAAGGTGGGGCTTTCATCGTTTGGGAAAAAAAAATGTTCTAAACCAATGAAAAGTGTTATTTTTAGGTCATATGACCAAGCCTTCCATCTTTAGGAAACCAAAAGTAAAATGAACCAATGAAAAGTTTTATAAACAAGTCACATGACCTGTTATGCGGCATAGGGCTACAAAAAGCGTAGAAAATCCGTTGGCACGTGAGGCGGCGTCAGTAGCGGACCGGTGTGCGAATAGGCCGAAGGCAGCACAACGCGCCGAGATCCGGATGGCACCGAGTTAGTGTCCAGCAAGTTGCTGCACTGGTGTGGCTATCCTACAATGCTGTGCCGAAAGACGGCGTGTCCAGCTGAGTTCCGGTCACTTTTGCGGTACAGTGACTCGAACGCGCCGAGATCCGGATGGCACCGAGGTGGTGTCCAGCAAGTTGCCGCACTGGTGTGGCCATCCTACAATGCTGCGCCGAAAGTCAGTGTGGGGTGCCCCGTTGGCTTATGAGGTGATGTCAGTAGTGGACCGATGTGTGAATAGGTCAGAACCAGCACAAGGCGCCCTGCACTGTTGAGCCTTTTTCAATGCCTGTTTTTTGTTGTTTCCCCTCCATCAAAAACAAAAAAAAATATAAAACTGTGCAAAAATACAAATAAATCCAAAAATGTTTAGAAAAGCAGTGCTTGTAAGACTGTCTGAAGCTCTTTTGCACCTGCTGCAGCTTCACTATTGCCCTGGTGTGGCCAAAGATCGCCCATGACATAGGCGGCCGGCTCCCGAGGTCCGGCGGAACTTTTTTCCTTTTCCTTTCTATTTCTTGTCCCACAATCCGTTTCACCTGAAGACACGACCAGGTTCCTGAATGTGTGCAGGGGGACGCTATTGATTGAATGAAAATGGCGGCTTGACACAAAGCTGACTCAAGCGTTGCTGTTGATGCTATACAGACAAAAATTGGTTTTCAGTTTGTACATTCTTCAGGATTTTTTTTTCCATCCAAGGCTGATTGAGAGTTTGTAGAAAAATGGCTTCAGATTTTCCACATATTACTCTTCAACATTCTTCCTAAATGTAACAATGTGAGACTCACTAGGAAAACGGCTGTTTATCTTTCCTTTCAAAATGCTGCCAACAATATTTTCTGAATGGAAGACACCATCTTGTAGCATAAAGGGCCGAAAGGGGTTCTGGTCTGGCCGATTGTTGGTGGAGACATTTTGACTATATCTTGGACCTGCCCGGCCTCGCCCAAAATGGCGCCGGTATAAATGGGACTCGTAACTCCTTGTTGTGTACTGGTTGAACAACCTTGATATCACGAGATATGAATGCAGTTTTGATGCTCATGGCGGGCGGGGACGTGAATTGATTGAATATTTCTACATCCCTATTGATATTAAGTTCTGATGTGTTATTTATTACTGTACTATTGAAAGTTCGAATTAACGTCACCCATGGTACTTGCACGCAAATGTATATCTAGATAACTTTTTTGTAAGTGGCCCTGTCGTATTTTAATTACAAAATGTACGTCCACCGATTCCGCAACTGTTAGACATCTTAGTTCTTGCAACCTAATGGCTCGCTCGTTACGTTCCTCTATAATGTAAATGTCTCCACATCATATACGATTTCAGTTTGCTCCGTGGCCGGCCACGTGGTTATAGGCCCGTATTTGTATGCTGACATTTTCACAATAAATGTTTTTAAAACAAAACATGGTAGTAGTATTTACATTGGTAAAGTTTTTACTTTTAGTCACTGTTTTCGAATCAGTAAAAGGCAAGTGAAATAAAGCAGTCCAATTACATGACGGATAAAAGGTATAATATGTAGGAACGCAGTAAAGATAAATGGTCAAGGGCAGTTGTGTTTTCCACTCCTGCAACATAAAGTGATCGATAAGAATCTGATAATCAGGCGTATCGGCGACTAAGACAGCAGGCCGAGTCTCTTTTACTCAACGGCTCCGTCATGGAACGAAGAAACGCCCTTTTTCTCGAAAAAGGAATATATTTTACTTGCAGGACAGTTGTAAATTTTCCGGGAAAGTACATTAGCCTGGAATATTATAACATATATGTTTTAAAAAAAAAATGTTCGAAACCAATAAAAAGCGTAATTTTTAGGTCATATGACCAAGCTTTTCATCATTAAAATAAGAAAAGTAAAATGAACCAATGAAAAGTTTTATTAACAAGTCACATGACCTGTTATGCTTACGTTACGCGCTGCGCGCCGCGCCCCGGATCACTTCCGGGTGCGCTAACGCGGCGTGTCATATAACGCATTACGCGACAACGTAGGTCAAGAATATAGTCAAAATGTCTCCACCAACCAGCGTTCGGAATACAACCCCTTTCAGCAGTCCAAAAAGTTCTGTTAAATGACAACAGAGGGGACAGGCAACAAGAACCATCAGTCAAAGAGGGGAGGGCAAGTTCTTCTCTACCGGGTCATGTTGGGGCGCTACCGGAACTGATCGAATTGGTAGTCTACAGTGTTTCTGGATGTTTCAGACTAAAGCTGGCATCAGCATGAGAGCACTACCATCTCGTAGCTCCGTCGTGGCCATTCCACGAGCAGACATGGCAGCCGCTCCCCACCAGAAGCCTGCGGGAGTCGGGGGCCCCCAAGACTTTTGTAGAATCTTCACGGCTGAGGGGACGCTTTCGAGAATGGGACCCAAGCCCTATCAGGGAAGCGTCCGAGTTCCAAGGTGTCCCAGGGCCATTTTAGTGGACCAGGCCCAAAACCGAAGAGCCGGCCGCCATTTTGAGAGTCCTGTGGCAGTCGCCTATCGCTGCACCGCAAGAGTGGGAGCAACTTAACTACATGGTGAGCGAGACGCTGTAGTCGCAAGAGCGGGCGGTAAACAGCTGAATGGCGGAAGAGGCACAGTGTAGCAAAAGCGGGCGGAATGGCAACTAAAACGGTAAAGGGGCGCCCCACTACAGCGTGTCTTCAGGTCAAACGGATTGTGGGACAAAGTCCAGAATAGAAGAGTCATCAAAAGGCAAAAAGTTCCGCCGGACCCCGGGAGCCGGCCGCCTATGTCGGGGGCGATCTCAGGCTACACCAGTGCTATAAGACTTGGGGAGGGGGTCGGAGCCAAGCGTCTTCTCCGAGTCCGTGCCATCACACCGCCCCTCGGGGGCCTCCGTCAAGCGGTTTAGGGAGGTACCATATAACATTGTTTTCAAATGCAGTCAGGTCCACAAACGACCCTCACTTACTTTGAGAATAGTGAAGCTGCAGTAGGTGGAAATAAGCTTCAGACAGTCTTACAAGCACTGCTTTTGTAAACATTTTTTGATTTTTTTGTATTTTTGCACAGTTTTATATATTTTTTTTTGTTTTTGATGGAGGGGAAACAACAAAGCACAGGCATTGAAAAAGGCTCAAACTCAGAACTCTGAACTATGGCACCCAACATCCAGGACTTGCCATCCGGATCTTGGCGCCTTGTGCTGCTTCCGACCTATTCACACATCGGTCCACTACTGACATCATCTCATAAACCAACGTAATGTAAATAGTTATTTAATAAAATGTTTTACCCTGTTACTTTGCTGGTGTGTTGTCTATATTTTTAATATTTGCATAGGGTTTGTCGTTATTTTGGGCGGGGTGGGTGACGGAGCCGAGCTGTCTTGCAGCCCTCATGGTGTGGCGCTCAGTTCATCTCACTATTTTCGTATTTCTCATGAAGGGTTGTTCCTAATGTTTCTATTTTAGCGAGGTCAAAAAGAGATCCAATTAGTGGCCTACTGATTTTGCTCGATTACTTTTATTTTTTTACACGATTTTTCACGATTTTTTACTATCTGCAAAGACTAAACAGAGTATTGCGACTTTGTGCTTGTTTGTAAATAGAGAATGAACCAAAGAGAATCAATTGTAAAACAGTAAATGCTTGGATAACAATCAATCAAATGGAGAGACAAGCAGGCACGACGGATTACAACGGGCGTAAAGGCCTGCGTTAACTACTCTTCACTATCTGCAAAGAGAGAGTACTACTAAGAGAAAAGAGGGGAGGGGGGCAGCGTTCAAAGCACATCAGCGTGCATAAACACGAAAGAGTTTTTACCTATCACGTACTTGACATTTTACAGCTTTTGATATTTGCTATTAAAAAACCAATGAAATTCACTGAAAAAACCATAGGTTATAGGCCATATATAGTTAGGAATTTGCATTTACAAAACCTTGAAAATTCACTGAAAAAACCATTGGTTATAGACCATATATAGTTAGGAATTAGCCTTTTCAAAACCTTATTTTACTCACACAAAACCATTGAAATTTCATATATAGTTAGTTCCACTAACTATATATCGCGCACCCTCAATCCACTGCTGATGATGTCACATATTACATCATTCATGACATGGTTAGTGACATCACTGATGACATCACTGATGACATCTCAAATGACATCACTGATGACATCTCAAATGACATCACTGATGACATCTCAAATGACATCACTGATAAAATCACTGATAACATCTCATTTGACATGACTGATCACATCACTGATGATATCATTCCTGTGATAATACCATGAACCTCTTCAGACTCTAATATAACCTTAGATACAATCAGTGTAAACAGATAGTCACAGACTGTCACTCATCCATGGAGTTACTCACACACCTAGTCAGTTATGCAAAAAATCAATCACACCTCCATTTTCTCAACTATACAGTTATACACACCTTACTTATTCAAACATATACTAACACATATTTACTTTACTCTCTTATACAATCCCTGATACATGTTCACAATGATCCATACAGCCACTCACACATTCACTGGCTCTTATGCACAGTTATTTATATATGTCAACTCTCACATGTACTGTGTTTTACATATGTACTTACTTTGACATGTAGCACTGAGATATCCATTCACTCACTAATACACTCATGCACAGTCAACCGCCCATACAGCTGTTTCCACATGCACTTTTGAACCCATACATATAGTGAATCAACTACTCACACATCTATGTACAGAGTCACACAGCTCCCAGCCACCCATACACACACACTCAGTTTCCCATACAAATACTTGGACAACCAATGAATAACCCATACAGTTACTCATATAGCTACTGATCAACATATGCAGCAGTTTGTAGAACAACAGATATAATGATGCACAAATTAAAACAGTTTAGTCACTAACCCATGCACTCAGTGAGACACATTTAATCACTCACTCGTACAGTCAGTCATGCACCTACTAAATCCTTCATCCAGACACTTATACATCCACTCATTCTTCAATATGTAAGACATATTTTAACTTTACAGAAACATACAGTCACTGGATGTTGTCATCAGTGATGTCATCAGTGATGTCATTTGAGATGTCATCAGTAATGTCATCAGTGATGTCACTAACCATGTCATGAATGATGTAATATGTGACATCATCAGCAGTGGATTGCGGGTGCGAGATATATAGTTAGTGGAACTAACTATATATGAAATTTCAATGGTTTTGTGTGAGTAAAATAAGGTTTTGAAAAGGCTAATTCCTAACTATATATGGTCTATAACCAATGGTTTTTTCAGTGAATATATATATATATATACATACATATATATATATACACACATACATATATATATACACACATATATATATATATATATATATATACACGTACATATATATACACGTACATATATATGTACGTGTATATATATATATACATACATATATATATCCAAACACAAGTTTGCCTGCAATGAGTGAGCCCACAACAGGTAAGTTCCATCAGCCACACGTTTAATGGAGGAAGCAATAACAAACCAGCAGAGTGCCTTGCTCAAATTTGAAAGTTCAGCCCGACGCGTTTCGTGCTATGAAGCACTTCTTCATGGGCAACTGACTTCCTGGTGAATGAAAACGCTCTGGCAAAAAGCACCCAATTAAGTTCTTAACATCCCGCCCTAATGGGCGCGGCCACCCCGTGGCCTCTTGCTAGTTGTGGTGCTTAAGTATTCCTCTCGTGAGTTGTCGTGCGTTTATTCTCATTATTGCAGTCTTTTTCCAAGTGGGTTGCAAAGGAAACCTCTTGCAGCTTTGACATGCCTTTGCCTTCCTTCATTGGCATTACCTGTCCCCTTTAGCTGTAACGTCGCTTGGCGTCTCAACAGGACTGCGGAGCAGCGGGACTCAACTCGCGACCCAGGCGGTGCCGCTTCAACATCCAAACACAAGTTTGCCTGCAATGAGTGAGCCCACAACAGGTAAGTTCCATCAGCCACACGTTTAATGGAGGAAGCAATAACAAACCAGAAGAGTGCCTTGCTCAAATTTGAAAGTTCAGCCCGACGCGTTTCGTGCTATGAAGCACTTCTTCATGGGCAACTGACTTCCTGGTGAATGAAAACGCTCCGGCAAAAAGCACCCAATTAAGTTCTTAACATCCCGCCCTAATGGGCGCGGCCACCCCGTGGTCTCTTGCTAGTTGTGGTGATTAAGTATTCCTCTCGTGAGTTGTCGTGCGTTTATTCTAATTATTGCAGTCTTTTTCCAAGTGGGTTGCAAAGGAAACCTCTTGCCGCTTTGACATGCCTTTGCCTTCCTTCATTGGCATTACCTGTCCCCTTTAGCTGTAACGTCGCTTGGCGTCTCAACAGGACTGTGGAGCAGCGGAACTCAACTCGCGACCCAGGCGGTGCCGCTTCAACATCCAAACACAAGTTTGCCTGCAATGAGTGGGCCCACAACAGGTAAGTTCCATCAGCCACACGTTTAATGGAGGAAGCAATAACAAACCAGCAGAGTGCCTTGCTCAAATTTGAAAGTTCAGCCCGACGCGTTTCGTGCTATGAAGCACTTCTTCATGGGCAACTGACTTCCTGGTGAATGAAAACGCTCCGGCAAAAAGCACCCAATTAAGTTCTTAACATCCCGCCCTAATGGGCGCGGCCACCCCGTGGCCTCTTGGTAGTTGTGGTGCTTAAGTATTCCTCTCGTGAGTTGTCGTGCGTTTATTCTCATTATTGCAGTCTTTTTCCAAGTGGGTTGCAAAGGAAACCTCTTGCCGCTTTGACATGCCTTTGCCTTCCTTCATTGGCATTACCTGTCCCCTTTAGCTGTAACGTCGCTTGGCGTCTCAGCAGGACTGCGGAGCAGCGGGACTCAACTCGCGACCCAGGCGGTGCTGCTTCAACATCCAAACACAAGTTTGCCTGCAATGAGTGAGCCCACAACAGGTAAGTTCCATCAGCCACACGTTTAATGGAGGAAGCAATAACAAACCAGCAGAGTGCCTTGCTCAAATTTGAAAGTTCAGCCCGACGCGTTTTGTGCTATGAAGCAATTCTTCATGGGCAACTGACTTCCTGGTGAATGAAAACGCTCCAGCAAAAAGCACCCAATTAAGTTCTTAACATCCCGCCCTAATGGGCGCGGCCACCCCGTGGCCTCTTGGTAGTTGTGGTGCTTAAGTATTCCTCTCATGAGTTGTCGTGCGTTTATTCTCATTATTGCAGTCTTTTTCCAAGTGGGTTGCAAAGGAAACCTCTTGCCGCTTTGGCATGCCTTTGCCTTCCTTCATTGGCATTACCTGTCCCCTTTAGCTGTAACGTCGCTTGGCGTCTCAGCAGGACTGCGGAGCAGCGGGACTCAACTCGCGACCCAGGCGGTGCCGCTTCAACATCCAAACACAAGTTTGCCTGCAATGAGTGAGCCCACAACAGGTAAGTTCCATCAGCCACACGTTTAATGGAGGAAGCAATAACAAACCAGCAGAGTGCCTTGCTCAAATTTGAAAGTTCAGCCCGACGCGTTTCGTGCTATGAAGCACTTCTTCATGGGCAACTGACTTCCTGGTGAATGAAAACGCTCCGGCAAAAAGCACCCAATTAAGTTCTTAACATCCCGCCCTAATGGGCGCGGCCACCCCGTGGCCTCTTGGTAGTTGTGGTGCTTAAGTATTCCTCTTGTGAGTTGTCGTGCGTTTATTCTCATTATTGCAGTCTTTTTCCAAGTGGGTTGCAAAGGAAACCTCTTGCCGCTTTGACATGCCTTTGCCTTCCTTCATTGGCATTACCTGTCCCCTTTAGCTGTAACGTCGCTTGGCGTCTCAACAGGACTGCGGAGCAGCGGGACTCAACTCGCGACCCAGGCGGTGCCGCTTCAACATCCAAACACAAGTTTGCCTGCAATGAGTGGGCCCACAACAGGTAAGTTCCATCAGCCACACGTTTAATGGAGGAAGCAATATCAAACCAGCAGAGTGCCTTGCTCAAATTTGAAAGTTCAGCCCGACGCGTTTCGTGCTATGAAGCACTTCTTCATGGGCAACAGACTTCCTGGTGAATGAAAACGCTCCGGCAAAAAGCACCCAATTAAGTTCTTAACATCCCGCCCTAATGGGCGCGGCCACCCCGTGGCCTCTTGGTAGTTGTGGTGTTTCAGTATTCCTCTCGTGAGTTGTCGTGCGTTTATTCTCATTATTGCAGTCTTTTTCCAAGTGGGTTGCAAAGGAAACCTCTTGCCGCTTTGACATGCCTTTGCCTTCCTTCATTGGCATTACCTGTCCCCTTTAGCTGTAACGTCGCTTGGCGTCTCAGCAGGACTGCGGAGCAGCGGGACTCAACTCGCGACCCAGGCGGTGCCGCTTCAACATCCAAACACAAGTTTGCCTGCAATGAGTGAGCCCACAACAGGTAAGTTCCATCAGCCACACGTTTAATGGAGGAAGCAATAACAAACCAGCAGAGTGCCTTGCTCAAATTTGAAAGTTCAGCCCGACGCGTTTTGTGCTATGAAGCAATTCTTCATGGGCAACTGACTTCCTGGTGAATGAAAACGCTCCGGCAAAAAGCACCCAATTAAGTTCTTAACATCCCGCCCTAATGGGCGCGGCCACCCCGTGGCCTCTTGGTAGTTGTGGTGCTTAAGTATTCCTCTCGTGAGTTGTCGGCGTTTATTCTCATTATTGCAGTCTTTTTCCAAGTGGGTTGCAAAGGAAACCTCTTGCCGCTTTGATATGCCTCTGCCTTCCTTCATTGGCATTACCTGTCCCCTTTAGCTGTAACGTCGCTTGGCGTCTCAGCAGGACTGCGGAGCAGCGGGAATCAACTTGCGACCCAGGCGGTGCCGCTTCAACATCCAAACACAAGTTTGCCTGCAATGAGTGAGCCCACAACAGGTAAGTTCCATCAGCCACACGTTTAATGGAGGAAGCAATAACAAACCAGCAGAGTGCCTTGCTCAAATTTGAAAGTTCAGCCCGACGCGTTTCGTGCTATGAAGCACTTCCTCATGGGCAACTGACTTCCTGGTGAATGAAAACGCTCCGGCAAAAAGCACCCAATTAAGTTCTTAACATCCCGCCCTAATGGGCGCGGCCACCCCGTGGCCTCTTGGTAGTTGTGGTGCTTAAGTATTCCTCTCGTGAGTTGTCGTGTGTTTATTCTCATATGGCTGAGATACCCGCCACCCCCTCTCAACACAATCCCCAAGAATGGGAATACGGAAACATTTCTGAACTTTTGGAAGGCGGGAGGGAGTTACCCTCCCGGCCGTATTTATTAAAATATGAAACAAAATTAAAACATTAAAATAACAGTTTCATATCATGTACAATTTCATTTCCACATTACGATGTTTTGGCTGACCTTAACACAATTCTAATACAAAGGTTCACCTAGCCGATACTAACATCCTACAAATGCATTTCCAAATTGAAATTGTACATCCTAACGTTAAGGGCCAACGGCAAGGTCGTAACCTGTGTCAGATCCCTAAACCAGAACTCCCCCCTCACTTGTGAGGGGCGGCCGCACAGAGGACTGCACCTCACGTGCACATACCAATTTCCCTTTTCTTGACGGGGGCCCCAATTAACTCGACGCCATCTTATTGGTCGTCCGAGGACTCGTGTGAGGTGTCTAGAAGGTAGCGTAGACCCCCCTACCCACCCCACACAACTTACCACATCTGCCGTCGCAGATGTCCTGGCCCCGGGAAATTCCCAGGAGGGGCCCGTAGCCCCTCCTATCCAGGGAGGGGCCTTGACCGCCTTCCCTTTCCTTTCGGCGTCCCATCCTTAGAAGGGACCGCCTCCCCGTTGAAGGGCCAATGGCCACCTCCCCCCGGGCGCTCCCATCCGTAATGGGTGACGCCCCCCCCTAGGGATCTTCCAATTACTGCTCACCGATCATGACCTTACCGCCCGACCAAATAATAAATACGACAAACTAAACTAGAGAGACTAATTACTAAAGAGGAAAAGACCAAAGAAAATATTCAAAGTATGAACTGCCCAAACATCACTGATCAACTCTGGTGCAAATACTTTTATTCGATAAAACCTACTGTAAAGAATTATCCACTTTATTGAATACTGAATCACAACTTTTTTCAGAACAACCTGTAAGAAAAAGTGAATTACCACGTCAAATAACTTTATTTCAAAAACAACTTGCTGTCTTCAGGGGCTGGTGGGTGGGGCAAAATTGGCTCTTCGTTCCGTCTCGAGCTCACGTGCAGCGGGGAGGTGCAGCTTCAGAGCACAGGAACAAGAGGATGCTTCCATGGCTTGTCGCTCCTTTTATCCTTCTTCGGGCGGGCGTAAACCCGCCTCCGCCCGCCTCCGGGGGCGTGGCAGGCAGCTTCAGTGTCTAGGACAACCCACTCTTGGGCGGGAAAAAGCGCGCCCCGGCTACGCCGCTTTGGGCATACCAGCCGAGACTCGCCTCACGCCCAAGATGGCTTCCCGGGGGGATCGGGGTACTCCACCATACGTTCGGGGGGACCGAGTGGTCGCCCCTTTCCATATGGCTGAGATACCCGCCACCCCCTCTCAACACAATCCCCAAGAATGGGAATACGGAAACATTTCTGAACTTTTGGAAGGCGGGAGGGAGTTACCCTCCCGGCCGTATTTATTAAAATATGAAACAAAATTAAAACATTAAAATAACAGTTTCATATCATGTACAATTTCATTTCCACATTACGATGTTTTGGCTGACCTTAACACATTTCTAATACAAAGGTTCACCTAGCCGATACTAACATCCTACAAATGCATTTCCAAATTGAAATTGTACATCCTAACGTTAAGGGCCAACGGCAAGGTCGTAACCGGTGTCAGATCAATAAACCAGAACTCCCCCCTCACTTGTGAGGGGCGGCCACACAGAGGACTGCACCTCACGTGCACATACCAATTTCCCTTTTCTTGACGGGGGTCCCAATTAACTCGACGCCATCTTATTGGTCGTCCGAGGACTCGTGTGAGGTGTCTAGAAGGTAGCGTAGACCCCCCTCCCCACCCCACACAACTTACCACATCTGCCGTCGCAGATGTCCTGGCCCCGGGAAATTCCCAGGAGGGGCCCGTAGCCCCTCCTATCCAGGGAGGGGCCTTGACCGCCTTCCCTTTCCTTTCGGCGTCCCATCCTTAGGAAGGGACCGCCTCCCCGTTGAGGGGCCAATGGCCACCTCCCCCCGGGCGCTCCCATCCGTAATGGGTGACGCCCCCCCTAGGGATCTTCCAATTACTGCTCACCGATCATGACCTTACCGCCACAGGCCGGATAGTTGACCGGCTATCCGGACCCCCCACAAAACTCCTACCTAAAGGCCAAGCTGTAAACTCTTTAACCAAGCTACGAGGTCTCCTATGAGTAAAGAATTCCCCACCCGGGACAAATGGACCCCATCCTCTAGATACATAAGGTCCCCCCTGATACACCCATGAGGAATCGAATGCAATGTACTTGTACGGAACAGTCTACCAAGCTTGTTATTCACCTTTTTCACAGAATGATTTATAGCAGACACTGAATTAGCCCCCCGCCACACCTTTCGTGGAATCATATGGGACCATGCAATCGTGCACCCTGGAACCCTTCTCGCCAACCAACTTACTGTGGATAGTATCGCCTCGAGAAGTAGTCGTCTACCAGTGGTCACCAAATCATTACCCCCAAGATGCACTATGATTATAGATGGCGGTGACCTTGTCCGCCCTAACAAACCCTCGAAAAAAGGTTGAAACTGGTCAATACAGAGCCCGCCCCTTCCGTAGAAGGTCACCCTGTACCCGTATTCCCCAGCCATGTGAATCATGTCACCTGCCTTGAATAGGTCCGCGGCACGCCTCACGTATGAGTGGCCCACGACCCACACCACTTTTTCCTCAGCCGGTGATCTTTGACCGCTGGTTCCCAGGTGTCGGGTCGACTGCACAGTCCGCCCCGCCTCGTAAGCTTGCGAAACTGTAAACCAAACAAAAACAAGAAGCGTGAGTACATGATATCAGCTTCACAACATGTGCAACTGCACATACCTTTTGTAACAATTCGAGGACCAACGCCCCAACTGTTTCACCTTTTCCACACTCAGACCCCTGGCCGTAGCCTCTGTAGCAGCCCCTATCCGGAAGGAATGAGTCCGAAACTCGCCCGGGTTCAAGCCCGCGGCCGAAATTGCCATTGCAAGCACCCGCTGGAACTGAAACCTCGTCAGTGGGGTGGCATCAGCGTGTCTCAACAAGGTCCCCCCCCACGATGCCGCCCTCTGCGCCAAATATTCCTCAACGCATACGACGGGGCACATGGGAGATCCGGGAATCCGATGGACTACTACACTGTCCCCGATCGCACCCTGATCGGTCTTGGACTTGGCAAACGAGACAATCATCGTCTCCCCCTTAACTTGAATGTGCTCTCGGCACAGTCCCCCCCCCCGTATCCTGCTTGTTCTTTGCCACTAGTTCGCTTACCCGCATAGCCCCATGGAATGCTAATGCAAAAGCGGCCCGGAATAACACTGTTTCTGACTGGGATGAACATGTCGCAGGGAGTACGGACAGTAACAGGGCCAACCTTTCCAGACCTATCGGGTGCCTATCATCTACTCTGCGACCCTCAAGGCGTTGCCACCCACGCAGCGCTTTCTGTACTACGAAAGACGCTGTAGGGTCCTGGATACCATGAGCCCGTGCCATGAAGGAAATGGCGGCCCGATGTCTCTGGGCCGTGGCTACCGATTTGCCTGCCTGATGTAATGACAGCAAAAACTTTACGACAAACTCTTCCTGGCCCCAAAGCTCCCCCCTAGCAGAACCCAAAAAGGACCAATAGGAACGGAACGCCCATTCATATGCCTTCCTTGTCCTGGGTGCTAAACTCTCTCCCACAAGGTTTTGTAGTTCGGGGCATCGAGAGACCAGAGAGCTTCAGGAAATGGTGCCGCCACCGTTCCGCTGTGGGCAGAAAACCCCAGAAGGCCTGCATACGGAAACGAGAAAGCGCATCAGCAGCCTGATTCAGCACCCCTGGCACATGCCTCGCCCTAAAGAGCACGTTCAATTGCATACATAGTAAAACAATTTCTTTGAGCAATCTCAGAATCCACTTGCATCGTGCTGCCTGACTATTGATACACTCAACCACGGTCATGTTATCAGACCAGAACACCACAGAGTGATCCCGAAACCCCTCAGGCCATGTTTTCAAGGCCACCAGAATAGGGAATAGTTCGAGAAAAGCAATGTTACTTGTAAGCCCACACTCGTGCCACCATGACGGCCACGTTTGAGCCGACCAGTGATTACCAAATATGGCGCCAAAGCCTATACTCCCCGCCGAATCTGTCCACAGCCCCAACTCCTCGGAGGACACCGCCGGCTTGTTCCAGACAACCCGACCATTGAAATCCGCCAGAAATGCCAACCAAATGCGCATGTCCTGGCGAATCTCTGCCGAGAGCCTCGTGCGGTGGTGCCCCTCTTTAAGACCGACCATGGCTTGTGCAATCGAGCGGGAAAAGGGGCGGGCCATTGGCATTACTCTAAGGGCAAAATTCAACTGACCCACAGTCTGCTGTAATTGATGCAAATTCACCTTAGTCTCCTTTATACATGTTTCAAGCGAGGCCCTGAATTTCCTCACCTTTTCTTTGGGCAACCGGAAGCAACCCTCTTTGGAATCGAGCTCTATTCCAAGAAACTCGAGCGAAGTTGATGGCCCCACAGTCTTACCTGGCGCCAATGGCACACCAAACTGACTCATCAGACCACAAAATTCTTTTAAAGCCTGTGCACATTCTGGGTCCCCGGCTGCCCCCAGGAACAGAAAATCGTCAAGATAATGCATCACATGCTGAAACCCCGTCATTCTTGTGAATGCCCATTGCAAAAAACAACTGAATTTCTCAAAATAAGCACAAGATATGGAGCATCCCATTGGCATACATTTATCCATGTAATAGCGCCCCTGAAACATAAAACCAAGGAGACGCTGATCGTCTGGGTGTACCGGGAGCAACCGGAACGCTGACTCGATGTCTGATTTGGCCATCAGCGCTCCGGGCCCCAGGCGATTCAACATGGTGACGGCATCATCGAAAGATGCGTACCGCACCGAACACACCTCCGGGTCTATCGCATCATTCACCGAAAGACCTCTCGGGGCTGACAAGTTATGTATCAATCTAAACTTACCCGGGTCCTTCTTGGGGACCACTCCCAAGGGTGAACAAACAAAATTAGCAACTGGTGGCATGTCGAATGGTCCGGCAACCCGACCCCGGGTCACCTCTTTCCCAATCTTCGCTTGTACCACCCCCGTATTCTGCAGGACCGACAGTTGGTTCCTACAATATGCTTTACCCCGAAAATTCCCCACTGGGATGCGGAAACCATACGAAAAACCGTCTCGCAACACCCCAGCGGAGACATGATCCGGGTATTCATTGAGCCAAGGAATCATTGCCATGGTATCAACCGGGGTAGGTAAAGGCGCCCCTCGGACTATTTCAGACCTGTTTGGCGCTTCCCCTACTTCCGTTATCACCCGTTTTGGCTCTGCACATGGTCTCGGGATGCGAGGACTGTCCACACCCCCCACAGTCGTGCCTAAACTTGCATGACCCCTGGGGCCTTGTACACTTTCCCCTGTTAAAATTCCAGCAGACCCCTTTTTTACCTGTATTGCCATTCGACCTTGAGTGATGCTCGTTACTTGAACCCGCCCGAAAGGGCGCCCCAGATGAATGGTGGGAAAACTCGCCCCCATTTCCCCCCAACAATGGCGCCTTTGTCATGCCTGATTTCTCCATTTTTTGCCAGGAAATGGAGTCGTAACAATCCCACGTCAGAGATATGTCGAACTCCTTGGCCTTACGAAAAATATTATCATAACAAAACCACTGATTGCCCTCATATGTCTGAGAAAACTCCATAATACGTGTCTGGTACACGGGTAACTCAGCGAACAGTTCAGGCCTCCGTTCCCCCATAATTGAAGTGAATATGCCAAATGCTCTGCCCCAATTACCTATCGTCTCATCGACTCTAAAAGCGGCCATCTTGGCGCGCCAAACACTCGGGTGCATAAACTCTTTTTGACCTTTCACGTGCTAAATCTCGTAATGATCAGTTAGTAAAGAAAACATGTTTACATATTTCTCAGCCCATATACTCTCCTTGATTTCCATCGGAATATGCTGGGCCACTTTCTCCCTTCTCGAGGGTACTGACCCCTCCCCCGCAATCGGCAGTAGCTGCTTACCTGCACCAGAAGCTGTAACCGTAGTCGCTGCCAAACTTACGCCCGCTGCGGGTTGACCCACTGGAGCCTGCGGGGGAACAAAAGGACATGGGGCCTTTGCAGCCTCTCTTGATTGCCGCAACTGCCTCATT
>NC_141687.1:1025910265-1025945265 GCF_964263255.1 Lissotriton vulgaris
AGTGATTTTATCAGTGATGTCATTTGAGATGTCATCAGTGATGTCATTTGAGATGTCATCAGTGATGTCATCAGTGATGTCACTAACCATGTCATGAATGATGTAATATGTGACATCATCAGCAGTGGATTGCGGGTGCGCGATATATAGTTAGTGGAACTAACTATATATGAAATTTCAATGGTTTTGTGTGAGTAAAATAAGGTTTTGAAAAGGCTAATCCCTAACTATATATGGTCTATAACCAATGGTTTTTTCAGTGAATTTTCAAGGTTTTGTAAATGCAAATTCCTAACTATATATGGCCTATAACCTATGGTTTTTTCAGTGAATTTCATTGGTTTTTTGATAGCAAATATCAAAAGCTGTAAAATGTCAAGTACGTGATAGGTAAAAACTTTTTTGTGTTTATGCACGCTGATGTGCTTTGAACGCTGCCCCCCTCCCCTCTTTTCTCTTAGTAGTACTCTCTCTTTGCAGATAGTGAAGAGTAGTTAACGCAGGCCTTTACCCCCGTTGTAATCCGTCGTGCCTGCTTGTCTCTCCATTTGATTGATTGTTATCCAAGCATTTACTGTTTTACAATTGATTCTCTTTGGTTCATTCTCTATTTACAAACAAGCACAAAGTCGCAATACTCTGTTTAGTCTTTGCAGATAGTGAAAAATCGTGAAAAATCGTGTAAAAAAATAAAAGTAATCGAGCAAAATCAGTAGGCCACTAATTGGATCTCTTTTTGACCTCGCTAAAATAGAAACATTAGGAACAACCCTTCATGAGAAATACGAAAATAGTGAGATGAACTGAGCTCCACACCATGAGGGCTGCAAGACAGCTCGGCTCCGTCACCCACCCCGCCCAAAATAACGACAAACCCTATGCAAATATTAAAAATATAGACAACACACCAGCAAAGTAACAGGGTAAAACATTTTATTAAATAACTATTTACATTACGTTGGTTTATGAGATGATGTCAGTAGTGGACCGATGTGTGAATAGGTCGGAAGCAGCACAAGGCGCCAAGATCCGGATGGCAAGTCCTGGATGTTGGGTGCCATAGTTCAGAGTTCTGAGTTTGAGCCTTTTCAATGCCTGCTTTTTGTTGTTTCCCCTCCATCAAAAACAAAAAAAACATATAAAACTGTGCAAAAATACAAAAAAATCAAAAAATGTTTAGAAAAGCAGTGCTTGTAAGACTGTCTGAAGCTTATTTCCACCTACTGCAGCTTCACTATTCTCAAAGTAAGTGAGGGTCGTTTGTGGACCTGACTGCATTTAAAAACAATGTTATATGGTACCTCCCTAAACCGCTTGACGGAGGCCCCCGAGGGGCGGTGTGATGGCACGGACTCGGAGAAGACGCTTGGCTCCGACCCCCTCCCCAAGTCTTATAGCACTGGTGTAGCCTGTGCTCCCCCCCCGACATAGGCGGCCGGCTCCCGGGGTCCGGCGGAACTTTTTGCCTTTTGATGACTCTTCTATTCTGGACTTTGTCCCACAATCCGTTTGACCTGAAGACACGCTGTAGTGGGGCGCCCCTTTACCGTTTTAGTTGCCATTCCGCCCGCTTTTGCTACACTGTGCCTCTTCCGCCGTTCAGCTGTTTACCGCCCGCTCTTGCGACTACAGCGTCTCGCTCACCATGTAGTTGAGTTGCTCCCGCTCTTGCGGTGCAGCAATAGGCGACTGCCACATAACTCTCAAAATGGCGGCCGGCTCTTCAGATTTGGGCGTGGTCCACTAAAATGGCCCTGGGACACCTTGGAACTCGGACGCTTCCCTGATAGGGCTTGGGTCCCATTCTCGAAAGCGTCCCCTCAGCCGTGAAGATTCTACAAAAGTCTTGGGGGCCCCCGACTCCCGCAGGCTTCTAGTGGGGAGCGGCTGCCATGTCTGCTCGTGGAATGGCCACGACGGAGCTACGAGATGGTAGTGCTCTCATGCTGACGCCAGCTTTAGTCTGAAACATCCAGAAACACTGTAGACTACCAATTCGATCAGTTCCGGTAGCGCCCCAACATGACCCGGTAGAGAAGAACTTGCCCTCCCCTCTTTGACTGATGGTTCTTGTTGCCTGTCCCCTCTGTTGTCATTTAACAGAACTTTTTGGACTGCTGAAAGGGGTTGTGTTCCGAACGCTGGTTGGTGGAGACATTTTGACTATATTCTTGACCTACGTTGTCGCGTAATGCGTTATATGACGGGGCGCGGCGCGCAGCGCGTAACGTAAGCATAACAGGTCATGTGACTTGTTAATAAAACTTTTCATTGGTTCATTTTACTTTTGTTATTTTAATGATGAAAAGCTTGGTCATATGACCTAAAAATTACGCTTTTTATTGGTTTCGAACATTATTTTTTTTTAAACATATATGTTATAATATTCCAGGCTAATGTACTTTCCCGGAAAATTTACAACTGTCCTGCAAGTAAAATATATTCCTTTTTCGAGAAAAAGGGCGTTTCTTCGTTCCATGACGGAGCCGTTGAGTAAAAGAGACTCGGCCTGCTGTCTTAGTCGCCGATACGCCTGATTATCAGATTCTTATCGATCACTTTATGTTGCAGGAGTGGAAAACACAACTGCCCTTGACCATTTATCTTTACTGCGTTCCTACATATTATACCTTTTATCCGTCATGTAATTGGACTGCTTTATTTCACTTGCCTTTTACTGATTCGAAAACAGTGACTAAAAGTAAAAACTTTACCAATGTAAATACTACTACCATGTTTTGTTTTAAAAACCTTTATTGTGAAAATGTCAGTATACAAATACAGACCTATAACCACGTGGGCCGGCCACGGAGCAAACTGAAATCGTATATGATAAAGAGACATTTACATTATAGAGGAACGTAACGAGCGAGCCATTAGGTTGCAAGAACTAAGGTGTCTAACAGTTGCGGAATCGGTGGACGTACATTTTGTAATTAAAATACGACAGGGCCACTTACAAAAAAGTTATCTAGATATACATTTGCGTGCAAGTACCATGGGTGACGTTAATTCGAACTTTCAATAGTACAGTAATCAATAACACATCAGAACTTAATATCAATAGGGATGTCGAAATATTCAATCAATTCTCGTCCCCGCCCGCCATGAGCATCAAAACTGCATTCATATCTCGTGATATCAAGGTTGTTCAACCAGTACACAACAAGGAGTTACGAGTCCCATTTATACCGGCGCAATTTTGGGCGAGGCCGGGCAGGTCCAAGATATAGTCAAAATGTCTCCACCAACCATCGGCCAGACCAGAACCCCTTTCGGCCCTTTATGCTACAAGATGGTATCTTCCATTCAGAAAATATTGTTGGCAGCATTTTGAAAGGAAAAATAAACAGCCGTTCTCCTAGTGAGTCTCACATTGTTACATTTAGGAAGAATGTTGAAGAGTAGTATGTGGAAAATCTGAAGCCATTTTTCTACAAACTCTCAATCAGCCTTGGATGGAAAAAAAAATCCTGAAGAATGTACAAACTGAAAACCAATTTTTATCTGTATAGCATCAACAGCAACGCTTGAGTCAGCTTTGTGTCAAGCCGCCATTTTGATTCAATCAATAACGTCCCCCTGCACACATTCAGGGACCTGGTCGTGTCTTCAGGTGAAACGGATTGTGGGACAAGAAGCAGAAAGGAAAAGGAAAAAAGTTCCGCCGGACCTCGGGAGCCGGCCGCCTATGTCATGGGCGATCTTTGGCCACACCAGGGCAATAGTGAAGCTGCAGCAGGTGCAAATAAGCTTCAGACAGTCTTACAAGCACTACTTTTCTAAACATTTTTTGATTTTTTTGTATTTTTGCACAGTTTTATATTTTTTTTTGTTTTTGATGGAGGGGAAACAACAAAAAACAGGCATTGAAAAAGGCTCAACAGTGCAGGGCGCCTTGTGCTGGTTCCGACCTATTCACACATCGGTCCACTACTGACATCACCTCATAAGCCAACGGGGCACCCCACGCCGACTTTCGGCGCAGCATTGTAGGATGGCCACACCAGTGCGGCAATTTGCTGGACACCACCTCGGTGCCATCCGGATCTCTGCGCGTTCGACTCACTGTACCGCAAGAGTGACCGCAACTCAGCTGGACACGCCGTCTTTCAGCGCAGCATTGTAGGATGACCACACCAGTGTGGCAATTTGCTGGACACCACCTCGGTGCCATCCGGATCTCGGCGCGTTGTGCTGCCTTCGGCCTACTGTAGCCGCAAGTGCGGACGCAACTCAGTTGGACGGCGAGTGAACAGATAAGGGGCGCCCCACTGCACCCGAGGAGCCTCCATCTTGGGGGAGACGCACAGCCCCCACTGACTGACGCGACCTCACAGGCCAATGGGGCGCCCCACACCGATTTTCGGCGCGGCATTGTAGGATAGCCACACCAGTGCAGCAACTTGCTGGACACTAACTCGGTGCCATCCGGATCTCGGCGCGTTGTGCTGCCTTCGGCCTATTCGCACATCGGTCCGCTACTGACGCCGCCTCACGTGCCAACGGATTTTCTACGCTTTTTGTAGCCCTATGCCGCATAACAGGTCATGTGACTTGTTTATAAAACTTTTCATTGGTTCATTTTACTTTTGGTTTCCTAAAGATGGAAGGCTTGGTCATATGACCTAAAAATAACACTTTTCATTGGTTTAGAAAAATTTTTTCCCAAACGATGAAAGCCCCACCTTGTTTCTGGATGTTTCAGACTGAAGCTGGCGTCAGCATGAGAGCACCACCATCTCGTGGCTCCGTCGTGGTCATTCCGCGAGCAATCATGGCAGCCGCTCCCCACCGGAAGCCTGCAGGAGTCGAGGGCCCCCAAGACTTTTGTAGAATCTACACGGCTGAGGGGACGCTTTCGAGAATGGAGCCCAAGCCCTAGCAGGCAAGCGTCCGAGTTCCAAGGTGTCCCAGGGCCATTTTAGTGGACCAGGCCCAAAACCGAAGTGCCGGCCGCCATTTTGAGAGTCCTGTGGCAGCCGCCTATCGCTGCACCGCAAGAGTGGGCAGAAGTCAACTACATGGTGAGCGAGACGCTGTAGCCGCAAGAGCGGGCGCAACTCAGCTGGATGGCCGCCACCTGGGGAGGCCCGTTCACGCCGCCTCCCCCACGCCCCCCCCCCGGGCCGCCCCACGCCAATTTTCGGAGCAGCATTGTAGGATACCAAAACCAGTGCGGCAGTTTACTGGACATCACCTGGGTGCCATCCACATCTCAGCGCGTTCTGCTGCCTTGGGACTATTCGCACAACAGACCGCTACTGACGAGGCCTCACCCCGCACCACCCGGGACGCCCCACGCTGTTTTTCTGAGCTGCATTGTAGGATCCCAAAAACCAGTGCGGCACCCAGGTGACATCACCTGGGTGCCATTCAGAACTCAGCACGTTGTGCTGCCTTGGGACTATTCGCACAAAAGACAGCTTCTGACCATTGTTGCTTTTTTTTGTCAAAAATGTTTAAATGTTTTTACAGTTTTTGTTCCGTTCGTTATATTTAAAAGTTAATAAAGTTTATAATCCTACTTTGTTGGAGTGCTATATATTTTTAAAAAATCGGGTGAATGGGGCCTTGAATCGGGTTATTGTCATGTGTGGGCTTTGGAAGTGTACTGCTACAGGATCGGACATTTCAAACTCAAATGCACGTTCTTTTTCTTACCTTTCCGAAGCATGGAGCGCAATAGCAGGCAGAGAAAGGGTGATGCAAGTGTTGAACACTGCCTGGCCTGGCAAGTTGCTGGCAGTGCCCCCCCCCCCCGCCCGCTCCTGAAAGAGGACACACACACACCGCCGCCCCGAGTACTTCACAGATCTTTAAAAGACCATGCGCTTGTTCATGAGGCTTAAATGGTTTATCACCCCTTCTAGAACCCCTGCATCGACCCTCTGACGTTTCCTGGAAGAATTACCACGTAACACAATACCAAGCATTGTCAGCTGAAACCCCCGAGGAATCGTGGGGCAAATTATCAAGGGGTTTATCTCCGCTTTTTTGGCTTTAAAAGCCAAGAAAGCGGAGATAAAATTATCTCCCTATTACCAAGCTGTCGCTAACACCAGTTAGTGACAGCTAAAAGGAGATAGCGACCATCTTGGGCCCCGCTTTGCATGTCAGTGATATTTATCACTAATGACATGCAAAGTGGGCGTGCCAAGATGTTAGCGACTGGAAACAGTCCCTAACATCGCTATCTCCTATTACCAACTTTTGGAGATATTCGCGCTAAGCGCGAATATCTCCAAAAGCTAACGCCTGCCCTGAGAAGTTCTTAGCCATGTTATCCAATGGAAGGTGGATAACATGGCTAAGAGCATTTGCTCGATAATGCATGAATATCGCTGACTTTACAGCGACATTCAGGCATTGCGGCCGCTTTTTTATCGCATTTGCGATAAACCTTGCTAATAGCAAGGTTTATCTGCGATAAAAATCGCCGATGTGCGGCGATAATTTTTGTCTCTAAACAAGTTAGAGACAAAAATTATCGCTAGTTGTTGTTAATATGCCCCCGGGTTTTTGCTTGCAGAAATCGGGAGGCGGGAGACTAGCACTGAAATCTGTAGTCTCACGCCTGAATCGGGAGGGTTGGCATGTCTGGATTCTCTACAGCTGGGGCCATAAACTACATCCGCAGGGCTAGGTGATAGCCTGGGACCGGCCTGGCATCTAAAATGGCTGCCGTGCACGACAAAATTGTGGCATTGGAAAAAAGGCAAGATGGCGCAGACAATGTTTATCAATAAGGATTCATTTATAACAAAATATTTTATCGCAGTGACAAATTGGCGGTCAACACTTCCTGATTTCCATCGAATCGAACGTTAACAGACGTCACGCAGCAACAAAAAAAAAAAAAACACGCACTGCCGCTGGAAGACATGTATCAACATATATGAGCCTCCTCAGCCACCCTCAGAAAACATAAGGGATCAGGATACGTCTCCCGCACCCCCTTAAACCTAGTAATTTAATTAAAACGAAACACAAAATGGCGAATTCCCGTTTCGCTACCAGTTTGCGGCCCAGTTCGCGGCCCGAGAAGCGCTTCTACCGTGAAAAATAATTTTTTTTTTATTTTCCCCACGGGACCCTTTAATAACCCCGACATCATTCCCAGGGGGTCAAGAGGGGTCTACCTTGCCCCCTTTCATCAAATTCCCCCTTCGTTTTTCACCTCTTCTTCTCTCTCGATCCTACCGAGAGATAAGATGGCGGCCGCTCCGGACTGTTTAGAATGTTGACAGACACCGGAGAGCCAATCAGCTTCGCATCGCAAAGTTCCGTTTCGCGAAAAGTAAGCGGACCGGAGCGCAGCCCGGAGCGCTGTTACAGATATATATCTTGTTTTGAACGTTAATTTCTCAAAATCCACTGGAGCACATATATTGAGACCTAGCAAAGGCACATCGGGCTAACAGTCCCTACAATTTTGCCAAGTTTCGTGCAAATCCATTCAGCCGTTCGAGCTAAAAGTGAGGCCAACCGCCCTATGGAAATTAACATGGGGAAAACGCGTTTTGGGACCCCCCTTTTTTCTCGGCCCCCCCTTGACGAAACCCCCCCAAATTTTCGAGAGCTGCTCAGAAACAAAATGTGCCATTTTCCTGAAACTTTCAGCCGATTCCGTCCACAAACGCCAAAGTTATTAGACATAGAATTTTCAAAAGTTCCATAGACAAAAAATCCTAACTGTATATACCTACTGGCGACCGCCAGTAGGTAATACACACATACATATATATATATATATATATATATATATATATATATATATATATATATATATATATATACACATATATATATATATTCACTGAAAAAACCATAGGTTATAGACCATATAGACTTAGGAATTCGCATTTACAAAACCTTATTTTACTCACACAAAACAATTGAAATTCCATATATAGTTAGTTGCACTAACTATATATCGCGCACCCGCAATCCACTGCTGATGATGTCACATATTACATCATTCATGACATGGCCAGTGACATCACTGATGACATCACTGATAACATCTCAAATGACATCACTGATGACATCTCAAATGACGTCACTGATGACATCACTGATGACATCTCATTTGACATTACTGATCACATCACTGATGATATCATTCATGTGATAATACGATGAACCTCTTCAGACTCTAATATAACCTTAGATACAATCAGTGTAAACAGACACTCACAGACTGTCACTCATCCATGGAGTTACTCACACACCTAGTCAGTCATGCAAAGAATCAATCACACCTCCATTTCCGCAACTATACAGTTATACAAACTTTACTTATTCAAACATATACTAACACATATTTACTCTCTTATACAATCCCTGATACAAGTTCACAATGATCCATACAGCCACTCACACATTCACTGGCTCTTATGCACAGTTATTTATATATGTCAACTCTCACATGTACTGTATTTTACATATGTACTTACTTTGACATGTAGCACTGAGATATCCATTCACTCACCAATACACTCATGCACACAGTCAACCGCCCATACAGCTGTTTCCACATGCACTTTTGAAACCATACATCTAGTGAATCAACTGCTCACACATCTATGCACAGAGTCATACACCTCCCAGCCACCCACACACACACTCAGTCTCCCATACAAATACTTGGGCAACCAATCAATAACCCATATAGTTACTCATATAGCTACTTATCAACACATGCAACAGTTTACAGAACAACAGACATAATGATGCACAAATTAAGACAGTTTAGTCACTAACCCATGCACTCAGTGAGACACATTTAATCACTCACTCATACAGTCAGTCATGCACCTACTAAATCCTTCATCCAGACACTTATACATCCACTCATTCTTCAATATGTAAGACATATTTTAACTTTACAGAAACATACAGTCACTGGATGTTGTCATCAGTGATGTCATCAGTGATGTCATTTGAGATGTCATCAGTGATGTCATCAGTGATGTCACTGACCATGTCATGAATGATGTAATATGTGACATCATCAGCAGTGGATTGCGGGTGCGCGATATATAGTTAGTGCAACTAACTATATATGGAATTTCAATGGTTTTGTGTGAGTAAAATAAGGTTTTGTAAATGCGAATTCCTAACTATATATGGTCTATAACCTATGGTTTTTTCAGTGAATTTTCAAGGTTTTGTAAATGCTAATTCCTAACTATATATGGTCTATAACCTATGGTTTTTTCAGTGAATTTTCAAGGTTTTGTAAATGCTAATTCCTAACTATATATGGTCTATAACCTATGTTTTTTTCAGTGAATATATATATATACATACATATATAAACATATATCATCTGTATATCTATATAAATACAAACATAAATGCATGCATACATACACTTATATGCATACAGATGCATGTTATTTACATGAAAGTTGAAAAAACACTAATAAAAGCAAAGCTAAAAAGCCACCTCATTACAAACAGAATGGCTTTAACTTAAACGAGGGCGAGATCTATTGCATTTTCAATGCTTGTTTACTTTGGTTCCATCAAGAAGGCATTCAGATGTGTCACACATTTGCCATAAATTTTGAATGTTAGCACTCTAGTTGCACATTAGATCACTGTAGTAAAGCTACTGCTCACCAGGGACGTCTGCTGCTGGTATTCAAAGTGCATGTTTCAGTCTGCATGTCAGAATTATTTTTAATGAAATAGAAGAGGATTTGAGAAGTCACTCAAAATGATCCCTAATTTTTCTTTCTGAAGCACTAATCATACTTTCTATGGCAAAATTAACCCCCTCATGTTGTTCCTTTTTAAATTGAGTGTTTTCAGACTTACCACTTCAATCCAATCAAGATGGCTTCTGGTGTGCCATACTTTTGTCATAAGTAAGACTGTTAGCGCTCTAGTTGTTCTTTAGAACACTCTGGGACATTCTGTCATTGGGCTATACTTGGGGTACATCTGGGTGATATTTGGGCTACATTTAGGCTCTTTTGTCTCTGGTGGCCATCTTGGGAGACTGTATGTCAGAATTTTTTTATGAAATTGAAGAGGGTTTGAGAAGTCACTCAAAATGTGCCCTAATTTTTCTTTCTGCAGCACTAATCATAATTCATATGGCAAAATATACCCCCTCATTTTGTTCCTTTTTAAATTAAATGTTTTAAGAGTTACCACTTTATTCCAATCAAGATGGCTTCAGGTGTGCCATACCTTTGTAATAAGTAGGACTGTTAGCGCTCTAGTTGTTCTTTAGAATACTCTGGGACATTCTGTCATTGGGCTATACTTGGGCTACATCTGGGTGATATTTGGGCTACTTTTGGGCTCTTTTGTCTCTGGTGGTCATTTTGGGAGACTGCATGTCAGAAGTTTTTTAATGAAATAGAAGAGGATTTGAAAAGTCACTCAAAAAGTGCCCTAATTTTTCTTTCTGCAGCACTAATAATACCTTCTATTGCATAATATACCCCCTCATTTTGTTCCTTTTTAAATTAAATGTTTGAAGAGTTACCACTTTATTCCCATCACGATGGCTCCAGGTGTGCTATACCTTTGTAATAAGTAGGACTGTTAGCGCTCTAGTTGTTCTTTAGAACACTCTGGGACATTCTGTCATTGGGCTATACTTGGGCTACATCTGGGTGATATTTGGGCTACATTTAGGCTCTTTTGTCTCTGGTGGCCATCTTGGGAGACTGCATGTCAGAATGTTTTAATGAAATAGAAAAGGATTTGAGAAGTCACTCAAAATGTGCCCTAATTTTTCATTCTGCAGCACTAATCATACTTTCTATGGCAAAATATACCCCCTCATGTTTTTTCTTTTTAAATTAAATGTTTTAAGAGTTACCACTTTATTCCAATCAAGATGGCTTCAGGTGTGCAATACCTTTGTAATAAGTAGGACTGTTAGCGCTCTAGTTGTTCTTTAGAACACTCTGGGACATTCTGTCATTGGGCTATACTTGGGCTACATCTGGGTGATATTTGGGCTACATTTGGGCTCTTTTGTCTCTGGTGGCCATTTTGGGAGACTGCATGTCAGAATGTTTTATTGAAATAGAAAAGGATTTGAGAAGTCACTCAAAATGTGCCCTAATTTTTCATTCTGCAGCACTAATCATACTTTCTATGGCAAAATATACCCCCTCATGTTGTTTCTTTTTAAATTAAATGTTTTAAGAGTTACCACTTTATTCCAATCAAGATGGCTTCAGGTGTGCCATACCTTTGTAATAAGTAGGACTGTTAGCGCTCTAGTTGTTCTTTAGAACACTCTAGGAGGCTGCAGTAGAACACAAAGGAATCAACTGACAGTCTCTGTCCTTGTTGGATGTACATGTTTTACTGAGAATGTCAGACTTCATTTTCACATGACTGAGAAAGATAATGTGAATTTACAGAAAATATGCTTTCAGTTTAGCTTATAGATCCCCTTCCAAACCACTGTGGGAAAATCATGAGATATTAGTTTTCTTTCAAACAATATTCATGATATCACAGCAGAAGGTTTTTTCACATGGTAAAATCACCTTAGAACCCACCACAATTCCTAAAACGAGTATGGTACCATCAACAAATGATTTATAATGTAACTAAAGTCCTAAAACCCTCTATTAACTACAATGCTTTTTAATGAGGTGCTATCATGTATATTGGTCCCAAGATGGCTGCCAACACTTCTTGGATGAGGTGCTGACAGCCAATCAGATCAGATGTGTGGTTAGGCTCCGCCCAGATATATATCTTTTTTTGAACCTAAATTACTCAAAATCCACTGGAGCACATATATTGAGACCTAGCAAAGGCACATCGGGCTAACAGTCCCTACAATTTTGACAAGTTTCGTGCAAATCCATTCAGCCGTTCGAGCTAAAAGTGAGGCCAACCGCCCTATGGAAATTAACATGGGAAAAACGCGTTTTGGGACCCCCCTTTTTTCTCGGCCCCCCCTTGATGAAACCCCCCCCAAATTGTCAGGGGCTGCTCAGAAACAAAATGTTCCATTTTCCTGAAAATTTCAGCCAATTCCGTCCACAAACGCCAAAGTTATTAGACATAGAATTTTCAAAAATCCCATAGAGAAAAAATCCTAACTATATATACCTACTGGCGACCGCCAGTAGGTAATATATACACACATACATATATATATATATATCCCAGAGGCTGCTTACGAAGGTCGGGTGCAACAACGAGTTTCCGTCAAGTCAAGTCAAGTCATAAAATTTGTATAGCGCACTACATACCCAGAGGGTTTCAAGGCGCTTAGGAAGGGGAGGAGGATTATTTGTCAAATATCCACGTTTTAAGCTGTTTTCTGAACGCTAGGTGGTTCTGGGTGAGGCGAAGGTAAGCGGGGAGTGAGTTCCATGTTTTAGCAGCCAGGTATGAAAAGGATCTGCCTCCCATGGTGGTCTTGTTGATGCGAGGTACAGTGGCGAGGGCTTGGCTGGAAGAACGTAGTTGGCGGGAGGGGGTGTAGAAGGACAGTCGAGAGTTGAGGCAATCTGGTCCGATGTCGTAGAGTGATTTGTGTGCGTGGGTAAGCAGTCGGAAGGTGATCCTCTTATTGACGGGTAGCCAGTGGAGGTCTTTAAGGTGACCAGAGATGTGTTCGTTGCGTGGGATGTCTAGTATGATCCTGGCTGAGGCGTTCTGGATTCGTTGGAGTTTCTTCTGGAGTTTGGTGGTGGTACCTGCGTAGAGGGTGTTTCCGTAGTCCAGTCGGCTCGTGACCAGAGCGTGGGTGACTGTTTTCCTTGTTTCGGAGGGGATCCAGCGAAATGTTTTTCTGAGCATGCGGAGAATGTTGAAGCAGGAAGAGGATACGGCGTTGACTTGTCTGTTCATTGAGAGTGAAGAATCCAGGATAACGCCTAGGTTCCGTGCGTGGTCTGTCGGGATGGGTGCTTTTCCGAGGGCTTCCGGCCACCAGGAGTCGTCCCAAGCAGAGGGGGATGTGCCTAAGATGAGGACTTCTGTTTTGTCTGAGTTCAGTTTCAGACGGCTTTGTTTCATCCATTCGGCAACTTCTTTCATTCCTTCGTGTAGGTTAGTTTTGGCGGTGTTGGGGTCTTTGGTGAGTGATAGGATCAGTTGGGTGTCATCCACGTAGGAGATGATGTTGAGGTTGTGTTGGCGTGCGATGGTCGCGAGGGGGCTCATGTATACGTTGAAGAGGGTGGGACTGAGTGAGGATCCTTGTGGTACGCCACAGATGACTTCAGTGGCCTCGGACTTGAATGGTGGAAGGCGGACTCTTTGTGTTCTTCCGGAGAGGAAGGAGGTGATCCAATCAAGTGCTTTTCCTTGTATTCCGATGTTTCTGAGGCGCTGAAGAAGGGTGCTGTGGCAGACTGTATCGAATGCAGCAGATAGGTCGAGGAGGATGAGGGCGACTGTGTCTCCATTGTCCAGTAGAGTTCGAATGTCGTCAGTTGCTGCGATGAGGGCGGTCTCAGTGCTGTGTTTTGCTCTGAATCCCGATTGTGAGGGGTCGAGGGATTTGTTGGCTTCGAGGAAAGCGGCGAGCTGGTTGTTGACGGCTTTCTCGATGACTTTGGCCGGGAATGGAAGAAG
Organism: Lissotriton vulgaris; assembly: GCF_964263255.1. Classification (NCBI taxonomy): domain Eukaryota; kingdom Metazoa; phylum Chordata; class Amphibia; order Caudata; family Salamandridae; genus Lissotriton; species Lissotriton vulgaris. The sequence goes on from NC_141687.1 coordinate 1,025,923,844, forward strand.
CGAGATGGGGCGGTAATTTTTGAGTTCGGTGGGGTCCGCTGTTGGTTTTTTCAGAAGGGCGGTGAGTTCAGCGTGTTTCCAGTTTTCTGGGAAGGTAGCGGAGTTGAAGGAGCAGTTGATGACGTCTCGGAGGTGCGGTGCTATGACGGAGTCTGCTTTGTTGAAGATGTGGTGAGGGCATGGGTCTGTGGGGGATCCTGAGTGGATGGAGTTCATCAGGCGGATGGTGTCCTCAGTGGAAATTGGATTCCAGGCGTGAAGGGTGTTCACGGGGGGAAGATGGTCCGCAGATGGTAGGGTGGGTTGGTTTCCGGGTAGGTTGTCAAAGCTGTTGTGGATGTCTGCAATCTTGTTGTGGAAAAAAGAGGCTAGGGAGTCACAGAGGGTTTGGGAGGGGGTGATGTCGTTGGAGTTGGCCGAGGGATTGGAGAATTCCTTGACGATGTTGAAAAGTTCCTTGCTGTTGTGGGCGTTGTTGTCAAGTCGATCCTTGAATGCTGTTTTCTTGGCTTTTCGGATCAGTTGGTGGTGAGTGCGGGTGGCGCTTTTGAAGGCGTCCTTGGTGCTGGTGGTTGGGTCTTTTTTCCAGGCCTTTTCTAGGGAGCGGCAGAGTTTCTTGGACTTCTTGAGATCATCGTTGAAACATGAGGCTTTCTTGCTGCCAGGTTTTCTTTGACGTTTTTTCAGTGGTGCTAAGGTGTCGGCGGTGTTGGATAACCATAGGGTGAGGTTGGTGGCGGCTTCGTTGGCGTTAGAAGAGAGGCCTGGGGAGTTTCGAAGGAGCGATGCGGAGATTTGGTCCGTGGTGATTTTGTTCCAGTTTCTTTGCAGGGTAGGTTGGGGGTGGTTGATGGGTTTCGGCTTGTTGTAGGTGAAGTGAACGCAGCTGTGGTCGGTCCAGAGGAGGTCCGTAGTGTGGCTGAAGGAGACATGGTTGCTGGATGTGAAGATGGGGTCGAGTGTGTGACCTGCGATGTGGGTGGGGGAAGTGACTAGTTGTTTAAGTCCGAGGTTGGCGAGGTTGTCCACGAGGGTGGCGGTGTTGTGGTCATTGATGTTTTCGAGGTGAAAGTTGAGGTCTCCCAGAAGGATGTAGTCTTTGGAGGGGAGCGCATGAGGAGTGATGAAGTCCGTGATGTCTTCACTGAATTTTGCGCGGGGTCCTGGTGGTCTGTAGAGGAGGGTGCCTCTGAGTGTGGTCTTGGGGTCGATGTGGATCTGGAAGTGAAGGTGTTCGGAGTTGGCGAGGTTGGCGTCAGAGCTGGTAGAGATTCGGATGGAATTCTTATGGACGATAGAGATTCCTCCTCCTGTGTGGCCGGTGCGGTCCTTGCGAGTGATCTTATAGTCTTCCGGGATGGCAATGGTGATGTCTGGGGCGGAGGAAGCGTTCATCCATGTTTCTGTTAGGAAGGCGACGTCTGGAGAGATGGTGTCTAGTAGATTCCATAGGTCAATGGCGTGCCTGTGGACTGATCGGGTGTTGAGAAGGATGCATTGTAGGTGGTTGGGGTCGGGAGTCTGTGGTGTGGTCGTGGCGGAGATGTTGTCGGTGCCGCAGGCACCAAGGAAGCAGACACGAGCCCAGAATAAGTGCAAAAACAAGTAGCGTTTATTTTTCAAGAGTCCGCCATAACGCGTTTCACCACCGGAGTGGCTTGATCACATGACAACGTTTGCATTTTTTACTGGACCTTTTAAACAGCTAGCACTCCAAACACGTGATCTTTGATGTGAATGACATAAAGAAAAGGTGAGCAAGCAACATTTTGCGCTATTTGGAAAAGAGACTACGCTTTGTGAATACTAAAACAAAACGAAGTAATGCTACTTTCCAACCGGTTGAAGGGAAAACATTTTGAATTATAATAAATGCCAGTAATGTCCTAAATATAAAAGTTTACAATTGAACAAACAAAAAATTAATGATTCCGGAAATGTATATGGCATAAATGCACAAATATCAGTATGAATACCCGTATTGTAAATACATTCTCCAAGACCTGATTGAAGTACACCTCTCCTCAAATAGGAAGAAACGTCACATTTCTATAAAAAAATACTATGTTGAAAAGGTATATGTAGTAAAAAAAATATATATATATATATATACATACATTTATAATTCATATATTTACACAATGCACATTTGGAGTTACTGGTCATTCCTTAATACTGGCCTAAATGCCATTTTGTAAGGTACCCTTCTATGTGTCGCTGAACACTGAATTTATGAACACAGTTGGATAATTCATGAAAAAGTGAATAAAGTGCTTTTTGGTGCCCAAAATTAAGGTGAAGTGAATCCCAAAATGAAAAAGTAATCCTGAGTATACAGGATTAAGTGAGAAGCTTAAGGCAGTTGCATCGGGCTATTGGTCAAAAATTCTACACATCGGTAGGGTGAAATGTAGACATGTCATCTGGCACAATAATTCGATTGGAGGCGCCAGATTGGTACCACATTTCATGAAAACAGGGAGGAAAAGGACACAGGGGGCTGGTTAACAAAATGTATCGGGAGAAACAGAACGGATTCATTTCATTGATGGGGGATTGTTGTAATGGAAATGATTCAGTCATAGACACGTGTGTAAGTCTTCAGTGTTGTTCAAACCTCCGGGGCTTTTACTGTTGAAGTTCAAGATGTATCTGGTCTCCAACATGCGCATTTTGCGTTCCCTATCACCTCCCTGTTTCGTTTTGGGAATTGTGTCGATGACATAGTATTTGAGGTCCCTCAAGTTGTTGTTATGGACCTCACGAAAATGTCTCGCCACTGGGTAGGTGGGGTCAGAATTGGTGATTGCTCTAATGTGTTGTTGTACCCTTACACTGGCCGGTAATTTGGTACTCCCCACGTACCGTAAGGGACAAGTACACTCCAAGATGTAAATGGCGTACTCTGTTTTGCAATGGAGGGATTTGGAAATTTTGATTTCCTTGTTACTGAAGGCTGTACGGTAACTGGTTTTATTGATGCCGTAAGTACAAGCTTTACATGTATGACATTTAGTAAACCCCCGTGAGGTTTTTAGCAAGTCCTTAGATGGGACGACTTCTGGACAAATGGAAACCAGACTGTTGTGGAGAGAAGTAGCTCTCTTGTATGTAATACTGGGTTTGGCTGGCATTTTGTGGCCTATTATTGGGTCAGAGCGTATGAGTGACCAGTTCTGATTAATGATTTTGCTTATCGCGTCTTTTTGAATGCTGTATGGCACGATAAGTCTGGCAGTTTCTGGTTCTGCTGATTTGATGGTTTCAGAAGTAGAGGGATTTCTGATGGATCTTGGAACGAGAAGAAGGTTTCTGTCTAGTTCCATAGTTTTATTGATGGCAGTTTGAATGATATGCATGGGATATCCTCTGGCGAGGAATCGCTCTTTGCATTCATTTTGGGCCATGATCAGATCTGAGGGGTTGCTGCAAATCCTTTTTATTCTCAGCATTTCCCCGTAGGGGATGCTTCGAATAAGATGTTTAGGATGGAAGCTGGTGTAATGTAGGATGGAATTGCCAGCGGTTTATTTTCTATAGAGCTTGGTTTCTACTATGTTGTTGGAAATGTACAGTTCTACGTCTAGAAAATAAATGTTTGTGTGGCTAACGGTACAAGTGAAATTCAGATTGATGTTGTTGACATTTAGGAGGTTAACCCACTCCAGGGCCTCTTCCCTTGTACCATCCCAGACAAAGATAAGGTCATCAATATACCTATAGTACATTTTAACATGTTTTTGAAACCACTCACCAAGGGTCCCTTTTAGGACCAGCTCCTCCCACCAGCCCATGAAGATGCAGGCATAACTGGGGGAGAAGCTGGCCCCCAGAGCTACCCCCCTCACCTGTTGGTAAAAAGTTTGGTTAAAGGTGAACAGATTTTGATGAGGGCAAAACGTCACCATATCCAACAACATGATGTTATGCTCCGGGCAAGCGGGTCTGTTTTTGGTGAGAAAATAATCCAAAGCTCTTATACCATCCTTGTGGTCAATACAAGTGTAAAGAGATGAAACGTCTAAGGTAAGCAGAAGGAACCCCGGATCCCAAGGAAAATCCCTGATTTTGTCCAGAAAGTCACTGGTGTCTCTGAGATAGGAAGCCAACCCAATTACACAGTCCTGCAAAAAAAAGTCAATATAATTTGAGGTGTGTTCCAACAGGCTGTTTCTCCCGGAAATGATGGGCCTTCCGGGGGGATGTAAAGGGTCCTTGTGTACTTTGGGAATAAAGTAAATTTTGGGGATGGTGGGATAATCATTTTTCATGTACAGATATTCATCCTTGGTAATTAAGCCCGCACCTTTCCAAGCTAGGAGCTTCAGGAAAAGGGAGTTTGATGTTTCTTTGACTGCCGCAGCACTGCTTAGTCTGTAGCAACTGCGGTCATTCAGCTGCAACATAGCCTCACTCATGTATTGGTTTCTGTCCCAAAGTACCACATTACCTCCTTTATCAGAGTTTCGAATGATAATCTGGTTGTTTTGTTGCAGTTTAGCTACCAGATTGTCATAAGTTCTGTTGCATCTGGATATTTTGTTTTTCATTGCGCAAGTTTTGAAGTTCACTTTTTTCAATTCATTTGTCACGTGTTCATTGTAAATGTCAATACCATCACGTGGCATAATTGGGTTGAACCTAGATTTGTTTTTGAAAGGAGTTGTGGTAATGGGGCTATCGGTTGAGCTTAAGGTTTGGCTGCCAGAGGATGATTGTGAAAAATCAGTGCGGTTCTGGGCATGGAGGTCCGTGAGAACAGTCAACAAGGTTGAAGGTAATTCTGTGCATGGTGGAGTCCCCATAGTACTCTGGCTTCCCATTTGAGTTGTAGTTTCTTTGTTCGTTTGTTTAGGTGGATTGAGTGTATGGAATTTGTTCAGTTTAAGTTTGCGGATGAACTGGTATACATCCATACGGGTGGTAGCATAATCGAAATTAGATTCTTTGCAATGAGAGAGTCCTAGGGAAAGGATTTGAATTTCCGCTTTGGTCAGGACTGTTTCTGTCAAATTAATAACCGTTTTTTCTGCAAGGTTATTGGAGTTCTTAGAATTATCATTCATATTGCATTCGATGGGGACAGATGAGTTGCAAGCATCATTGTAGGTCGTTATTGGCGTTTCCAGCGACCTCTCCCCTTGCCCTTGTAGTTGGAGTTTGTTTGCGCGTTTCCTTGCTTTCCTCCTTTGGCTGCGTTTGTGGTTTCTCCACTTGCGGCCTGAGTCTGCCGATTCCTTGGCCGCAGGGTTGACATACGATCCATGGATAAAAAAAAAATCTCGTCGCCTGGAGTTGGGATTGCCTTGGGGTCAGTTGGCACCATTCTGGGATTGTTGCCCTCGTTTTCACTTTCAGCGGCAGAGCTGAAGTCGGACAGGGTGGAGTCATTAGAGGCATGTGATGTACTCGCTTGTGCTTTATTTTTGTTCTTGCCCAATGGTTTGCCACTTTTTATGGAGTCGAATTTGCGGGCAAAAGTGAAAATGCGTCCCCATTCGTAGTCAGCAAGGTCACGCTGAAATTTATATGCTTTGCGTGCCTTAATTTTCTCCTCTTCTTTTTTGAGGCGTGAGGTCATTTCAGCATTCAGTTTATTTATTTATTCAGGTGTTCCCATTTGTGCTATTTCGTCCGTTAATGCTACCACTTTTTTTTGGAGTTCAATGCGGTCAATCTCAGCATATTTGACGAGCAAAATTACTAATTCTCTTGATGATTCCAAATTTTTCTGTGCCCATTCTCTCATTAGTTCAGGGTTGGGCTGCTCGTAACTGGGAGCCAGTAAAATTCTTAATCCCCTCTGTACTCTTCCCGCGTCCAGATAACTTTGTAATGATCTGTGCTCCCACCATTTTGCCTGCTCTCCCCGCATCAACTTTTCCAATGTTTTCATTTTATTTTTCAATGTATCATCAGATTTAACATTGCTCGGCCCTGCAGGTTCAGAGCGCTCCCGAGCCTGGGCGATGTTGATAAAGAGCCCCTGCGCTGCCGCTTCTCGGTCCTTTAACGTTATATATATATATATATACACACATACATATATATATATATATATACACACATACATATATATATATATATACACACATACATATATATATATATATATATACACACATACATATATATATATATATACACACATACATATATATGTATATATACACACATATATATATATATATATATATATACACACATACATATATATATATATATATATATATATATATATATACACACACATACATATATATATATACATATATATATATATACACACATACAAATATATATATACACACATACATATATATACACACATACATATATATATATATACACACATACATATATATATATACACATACATATATATATATATACATACACATATATATATATACACACACATACATATATATATATATATATATATATATATATATATATATATACACACATATATATATATGTATATATATACACACACATACATATATATATATATATATCTATATATATATATATCTATATACATATATATATATATATATATACACACATACATATATATATATATATATACACACATACATATATATATATACACACATACATATATATATATATATATATATATACACATACATATATATATATACATACACATACATATATACAGTGGCGGTGCGTCCATTGGGGGCGTTGGGGCGTTGCCCCCCCCCCACCTGCACACGCAGCTCCACTCCCTCGGCGAACTGACTTTACGATTTTAAGTTCAAACAAACAAACTTATGTCGAGGCCGAGGAGACAATGCCTGTCAGTCAGCATGATGATTGCAGGACCGCCCACCCCCTTCAGAGTCTGAAGGGGGTGGGCGGTCCTGTGCCATGTTGACTGACAGGCATCGTCAGGGGCAGGCAGCAGCAAGCGCATGAGTGGGGACGGAGGCACATTTTTCAGCCTTCCCCACGCATGCGCACGTGTGCCTGCTCGGCTGGTGCATGCCCATTAGAACAGCGCAACCTCGCTCTCCTAATGGGCAGGCGGGCAGAAAGCAACCATGCCCTGTGTCAATCCTGGCTGAGGACAGAGGGCGGGGTTTCCGCTCATGTGTAGGCGCCAAGGTCCCGGAAGATGCTGTGCTGACGGTCCGGCGGTCAGGTAAGTTTAACTTTATTTTATTTCTTCCTTCTTTTCTTTATACACACAATCGCCTCAGCAGCCCCTGACTCATGCTCTCCTGCCTCCTCCTTTCGCCCCCGTGATCCTCCGTAGGCCGGTGATAAATGTGTTCTCCGCGCGGCCTCTGCAGTGTGTGTGGCTTTGCTGCACTATGTATGGATGTGTAATACACATCCATATATAGTGCAGCAATTCCACACACACTAGAGGCCGCGCGGAGAACACATTTTTACTTGGCTCCAATACACTGCTGCATACATTTCCGCCTTGCTATGTACTCCGCACCCGAAACAGTGAGCACCGTGGAAATCCTGCCATCCCAAGCCAAGTCCTCTCTCAACTACATGAGGTATACAAGTATGCCCTGATACACCAAAGTCCTACGCAAAGAAGGATCATACCATACTGTTGGGGGACGTAGAACAACTCGTGGGAATTTAAAAAAGTTTAAAATCTGAGGGCACAGCAGCACTAAACGGAATCCCGACTGCATTATTTAAAGGAGATGTAGTCTATGGGCATAGTATTTGACCACATTTACCTTGCAAATCAGTTACCAAACTCATGGAAAGGCAATAACTTCCATCCTCTTTTTAAAAACGGAAATCCTGCGTCACCTCGCAATTATAGTCTCATCGCAGCCATTAATCAACATTGAGGTGAAACTTAAGGTCAACTTCAGTACTTTAAAGGATGGAAAGAAGAGCAACAACTAATACCACAACTCCAGACAGCATTCAGAGCAGGTGTGGGGACTTTAACACATTTAACAGCACTAACCCTCCTAGTAATGTAATGTAACGTTTATTGCATAGTTAATTTAAACCATAACAAATAGACATAAAATCGTTAAAATCATACAATACAAATCAATTCATCATCCAGGACACATTAAATGCTGTAATTGCGATATTCCCTTCTTTCAATAACCTATACAGTACTATAATTAAAATACCAAGGGGCTTATTTACAAGCCCCTTGCGCCACTTTTGCGTCATTTCTCCCATGTTAAAAATGACGCAAAAGTGGCGCAAGGGGCTTGTACATAAGCCCCTAAATGCCTAGTTCTAATGCAGTCCGACAATGTCAACGCCACCTGTAAGTTGAGCATAACCTCATTATCAATAAAATACATTTACAATATAATATAGGCCGAAAACAAAGTCAGTTGTATGTCCACAGGCTAGATTATAATAGCTTGGGCGCAATTAAAATAATGCCGTAGCCTTTTCTTGGGGACCGATGGGGCAATTCATTCTGGAAAGACAAAATATTTGTAGAATTCTGGAATTGCCTTTCTTAGAGCTACCATACTTCTCTTACGAGCCGTGCCTCCCAAGATTTCCGTCTAAGAAGGGTTAAACCTCACCACCAGGCCCCATACGTCCTAAATATCCACTGTCTCCCAGCTCGGCTCAAACATGCACATCTGCAAAGTGACTTAGATAATCGCAGACGTTATTTTCGAGGAAATGCTGTCGCCGGAGTGTTCAACAGTAATTTGTTAAAAAATATTTTTAAAAAATAGCACATCTCCCCAGTCCCCGAGCTGCTACTAAAGCAAAAGGCAGATGCCTGTGAACAAGAGCAAACGTCCTCTGCTAGAAAAATAGGTTTTAGCAGGAGTGTCCTATGTTGATCTAGGGCCAGGCAACAGCATAACAAATGAAACCATGATTTCTGATAATTGTTTCATAGCCTTTCATTCCGATCTTCTCAGGTGGGTTAACCAGCACCCGCTAACTGTGCGAAAACCTTGGCCATAATCTAGATATTGGCACAGTTTCTTCCTATTTCAGCAAGCAGCAGAAACGGTGGGTACCGAGAATGGCACGAGAGGCACTCCTGCTTTGAATATGTTACCCAAAGGAAACATATTTGTTAGGGTACCCAACAAAACCAATGTTTTAATATATATTTTGTCCCTTACAAAATGTGCATATTTCAAATTCATTACTATTGAACGGAGTATTTTTAGATACGTGAATTACGTTAGAAAGGGATCTGAGTATTTTGGAATGTTGAAGTGCAATTTTTGGGAGTGTGGTGGTGGGGGGGAGGGGTGTCACTGCCGCCCGCACATTGCCATTCATCGTTTGCTTTCATACATTTCTTTCTTCTCGCGCATTGGGTGATTCCTATCTCCATTCTGCATGGAAATCCTTCAGCAAGGCAGCGTTGTGTGGCATGTATTATTTTCATATGATAGAGCCGAAGGATTATTGTTTGCCATGTGACAGGTACTATTACATGGTAAAGATGTTTCTCACAGAAAGAACGCGCCTTTAGTCTCTCTGTGTTACAGACCATGTTGCTGGTTTCACCATGGCATGCCACGGTATCAATAAGTAGTAGGAGTATTCTTAAAGGTGGGCTAAAGTCTGAAAAATAGAAGCAGCGGGCAGTGTGTGCTTTATATAAACCCCAGGCCCACGCTCTGCACAGTGACACATTTAGCATGCATGATGGTGCCAGTCTAAGGGTAGTTAGAATTACAGTGTGTAGAATGCCTTTGTTTAGGATTCTCACCAAATTTTTTTAAAGTAACCAGGTATTATTTTGAAGTGTGTCATCTTTCTGAAACCCGAAGCCCTAACCAGTATCTAGATAGGTCCCACCACAGTTTGTGTGTGAGCGTGAGAATAGGTGTGTCTTCATTTAATTAGCTTCTTTATAGCGCCTCGTGGCCACAACGAAGCAGTGCAGCATTGTCTCAGAACAGAGTGCCTGAAGGAATGCATATGGCTGAGATACCCGCCACCCCCTCTCAACACAATCCCCAAGAATGGGAATACGGAAACATTTCTGAACTTTTGGAAGGCGGGAGGGAGTTACCCTCCCGGCCGTATTTATTAAAATATGAAACAAAATTAAAACATTAAAATAACAGTTTCATATCATGTACAATTTCATTTCCATATTACGATGTTTGGCTGACCTTAACATATTTCTAATACAAAGGTTCTCCTAGCCGATACTAACATCCTACAAATACATTCTTAAATTGAAATTGTACATCCTAACGTTAAGGGCCAACGGCAAGGTCGTAACCGGTGTCAGATCCCTAAACCAGAACTACCCCCTCACTTGTGAGGGGCGGCCGCACAGAGGACTGTACCTCATGTGCACATACCAATTTCCCTTGTCTTGACGGGGGCCCCAATTAACTCGACGCCATTTTATGGTCGTCTGAGGACTCGTGTGAGGTGTCTAGAAGGTAGCGTAGACCCCCCTCCCCACCCCACACAACTTACCACATCTGCCGTCGCAGATGTCCTGGCCCCGGGAAATTCCCAGGAGGGGCCCGTAGCCCCTCCTATCCAGGGAGGGGCCTTGACCGCCTTCCCTTTCCTTTCGGCGTCCCATCCTTAGAAGGGACAGCCTCCCCGTTGAGGGGCCAATGGCCACCTCCCCCCGGGCGCTCCCATCCGTAATGGGTGACGCCCCCCCCATAGGGATCTTCCAATTACTGCTCACCGATCATGACCTTACCGCCCGACCGAAAATAAATACGACATTAAACTAAAAAAGGACTAATCACTAAAAGACAAAAGATGCTCAATATATGAACTGTCGAAACATCACTGATCAACACTGGTGCAAATACTTTATCCGATAAAATATACTGTAAGAAATTATCCACTTTATTGCATAATGAATCACTACTTTTAATCCAAGCAACCTGTAAGAAAATTGCGTTACCACTTTATTGCATAATGAATCACAACTTTTAATCCAAGCAACCTGTAAGAAAATTGAGTTACCACATCAAACTTTACTTCAGACCACTTGCTGTCCTCAGGGGCTGGTGGGTGGGTCAAAATTGGCTCTTCGTTCCGTCTCGAGCTCACGTGCAGCGGGGAGGTGCAGCTTCAGAGCACAGGAACAAGAGGATGCTACCTTGGCTTGTCGCTCCTTTTATCCCTCTTCGGGCGGGCGTAAACCCGCCTCCGCCCGCCTCCGGGGGCGTGGCTGGCGGCTTCGGTGTCTAGGACAACCCACTCTAAGGCGGGAAAAAGCACGCCCCGGCTACGCCGCTTCGGGCATACCAGCCGGGACTCGCCTCCCGCCCAAGACGGCTTCCCGGGGAGATCGGGGTACTCCACCATACGTTCGGGGGGACCGATTGGTCGCCCCTTTCCATATGGCTGAGATACCCGCCACCCCCTCTCAACACAATCCCCAAGAATGGGAATACGGAAACATTTCTGAACTTTTGGAAGGCGGGAGGGAGTTACCCTCCCGGCCGTATTTATTAAAATATGAAACAAAATTAAAACATTAAAATAACAGTTTCATATCATGTACAATTTCATTTCCATATTACGATGTTTGGCTGACCTTAACATATTTCTAATACAAAGGTTCTCCTAGCCGATACTAACATCCTACAAATACATTCTTAAATTGAAATTGTACATCCTAACGTTAAGGGCCAACGGCAAGGTCGTAACCGGTGTCAGATCCCTAAACCAGAACTACCCCCTCACTTGTGAGGGGCGGCCGCACAGAGGACTGTACCTCATGTGCACATACCAATTTCCCTTGTCTTGACGGGGGCCCCAATTAACTCGATGCCGTTTTATGGTCGTCCGAGGACTCGTGTGAGGTGTCTAGAAGGTAGCGTAGACCCCCCCTCCCCACCCCACACAACTTACCACATCTGCCGTCGCAGATGTCCTGGCCCCGGGAAATTCCCAGGAGGGGCCCGTAGCCCCTCCTATCCAGGGAGGGGCCTTGACCGCCTTCCCTTTCCTTTCGGCGTCCCATCCTTAGAAGGGACCGCCTCCCCGTTGAGGGGCCAATGGCCACCTCCCCCCGGGCGCTCCCATCCGTAATGGGTGACGCCCCCCCCATAGGGATCTTCCAATTACTGCTCACCGATCATGACCTTACCGCCACAGGCCGGATAGTTGACCGGCTATCCGGACCCCCCACAAAACTCCTACCTAAAGGTCATGCTGTAAACTCTTTAGCCAGGCTACGAGGTCTCCTATGAGTAAAGAATTCCCCACCCGGGACAAATGGACCCCATCCTCCAGATACATACTGTCCCCCCTGATACAACCATGAGGAATCGAATGCAATGCACTTGTACGAAACAGTCTAGCCAACTTGTTATTTACCTTCTTCACCGAATGATTTATAGCAGACACAGAATTTGCCCCCCGCCACACTTTTCGTGGAATCATATGGGACCATGCAATTGTGCACCCTGGAACCCTTCTCGCCAACCAACTTACTGTGGATAGTATCGCCTCAAGAAGTAGTCATCTACCAGTGGTCACCAAATCATTGCCCCCAAGATGCACTATGATTATAGATGGCGGTGACCTTGTCCGCCCTAACAAACCCTCGACAAAAGGTTGAAACTGGTCAATACAGAGCCCACCCCTTCCGTGGAAGGTCACCCTGTACCCGTATTCCCCAGCCATGTGAATCATGTCACCTGCTTTGAATACGTCCGCGGCACGCCTCACATATGAGTGGCCCACGACCCACACCACTTTTTCCGCAGCCGGTGATCTTTGACCGCTGGTTCCCAGGTGTCGGGTCGACTGCACAGTCCGCCCGCCTCGTAAGCTTGCGAAACTGTAAACCAAACAAAAACAAGAAGCTTGAGTACATGATTACAGCTTCACAACATGTGCAACCGCACATACCTTTTGTAACAATTCGAGGACCAACGCCCCAATTGTTTCACTTTTTCCACACTCAGACCCCTGGCTGTAGCCTCTGTAGCAGCCCCTATCCGAAAGGAATGGGTCCCAAAATCGCCCGGGTTCAAGCCCGCGGCCGAAATTGCCATTGCTAGCACCCGCTGGAACTGAAACCTCGTCAGTGGGGTGGCATCAGTGTGTCTCAACAGGGTCCCCCCCCACGATGCCGCCCTCTGCGCCAAATATTCCTCAACGCATACGACGGGGCACATGGGAGATCCGGGACTCCGGTGGACTACTATACTGTCCCCGATCGCACCCTGATCGGTCTTGGACCTGGGAAACGAGACAATCAACGTATCCCCCTTAACTAGAACGTGCTCTCTGCACAGTCCCCCCCCCCCGTATCCTGCTTGTTCCTTGCCACCAGTTCGCTTACCCGCATAGCCCCATGGAATGCTAATGCAAAAGCGGCCCGGAATAACACTGTTTCAGACTGGGATGAACAAGTCGCAGGGAGAACGGAAAATAACAGGGCCAACCTCTCCAGACCTATCGGGTGCCTTTCATCTACTCTGCGACCCTCAAGGCGTTGCCACCCACGCAGCGCTTTCTGTACTACGAAAGATGCAGTAGGGTCCTGGATCCCATGAGCCCGCGCCATGAAGGAAATGGCGGCCCGATGCCTCTGGGCCGTGGCTACCGATTTGCCTGCCTGATGTAACGACAGCAAAAACTTTACGACATACTCTTCCTGGCCCCAAAGCTCCCCCCTAGCCGAACCCAAAAAGGACCGATAGGAACGGAACGCCCCTTCATATACCTTCCTTGTCCTGGGTGCTAAACTCTCTCCCACGAGGTTTTGTAGTTCGGGGCACCGGGAGACCAGAGAGCTTCGGGGAATGGTGCCGACACCGGGTCCGCTGTGGGCAGAAAACCCCAGAAGGCCTGCATACGGAAACGAGAAAGCGCATCAGCCGCCTGATTCAGTACTCCTTGCACATGTCTCGCCCTAAAGAGCACGTTCAATTGCATACATAGTAACACAATTTCCTTGAGCTATCTCAGAATCCATTTGCATCGTGCTGCCTGACTATTGATACACTCAACCACGGTCATGTTATCCGACCAGAACACCACAGAGTGATCCCGGAACCCCTTAGGCCATGTTTGTAGGGCCACCAGAATAGGGAACAGTTCGAGAAAAGCAATGTTGCTCGTCAGCCCACACTCGTGCCACCATGACGGCCACTTTTGAGCCGACCAGTGATTACCGAATATGGCGCCAAAGCCTATACTCCCCGCCGAATCTGTCCACAGCCCCAACTCCTCGGAGGACACCGCCGGCTTGCTCCAGACAACCCGCCCATTGAAATCCGCCAGAAATGCTAACCAAATGCGCATGTCCTGGCGAATCTCGGCCGAGAGCCTCGTGCGGTGGTGCCCTTCTTTAAGACCGACCATGGCTTGAGCAATCGAGCGGGAGAAAGGGCGGGCCATTGGCATTACTCTAAGGGCAAAATTCAACTGACCCACAGTTTGCTGCAATTGATGCAGGTTCACCTTGGTTTCCCGAATACATGCTTCAAGGGAAGCCCTGAATTTCCCCACCTTTTCTTTGGGCAACCGGAAGCAACCTTCCAGTGAATCGAGCTCTATTCCGAGAAACTCGAGCGAAGTTGATGGCCCCACCGTCTTACCTGGTGCCAATGGCACACCAAACTGATTCATCAGACCACAAAATTCTTTTAAAGCTTGTGCACATTCTGGATCCCCAGCTGCCCCCAGGAACAGAAAATCGTCAAGATAATGCATAACATGTTGAAACCCCGTCATTCTTGTGAATACCCATTGCAGAAAACAACTGAATTTCTCAAAATAAGCACAATATATGGAGCATCCCATTGGCATACATTTATCCATGTAATAGCGACCCTGAAACATAAAACCGAGGAGACGCTGATCGTCTGGGTGTACCGGGAGCAACCGGAACGCTTACTCGATGTCTGATTTGGCCATCAGCGCTCCGGGCCCCAGGCGATTCAACATGGCGACGGCCTCATCGAAAGATGCGTACCGCACCGAACACACCTCCGGGTCTATCGCATCATTCACCGAAAGACCTCTCGGGGCGGACAAGTTATGTATTAATCGAAACTCACCCGGGTCCTTCTTGGGGACCACTCCCAAGGGGGAACAAACCAAATTAGCAACTGGTGGCACGTCGAATGGTCCGGCAACCCGACCCCGGGTCAACTCTTTCACAATCTTCGCCTGTACCACCGCCGTATTCTGCAGGACCGACAGTTGGTTCCTACACTGTGCCTTACCCTGAAAATTCCCCACTGGGAAGCGGAAACCATACGAAAACCCATCTCGCAACACCCCAGCGGAGACATGATCCGGGTATTCATTGAGCCAAGGAATCATTGCCATGGTATCAACCGGGGTAGGTAAAGGCGCCCCTCGGACTATTTCAGACCTGTTTGGCGCTTCCCCTACCTCCGTTATCACCCGTTTTGGCTCTGCACATGGTCTCAGGATGCGAGGATTGCCCACACCCCCCACAGTCGTGCCTAAACTTGCATGACCCCTGGGGCCTTGTGCACTTTCCCCTGTTAAAATTCCAGCAGATGCCTTTTTTGCCTGTATTGCCACTCGATCTCGAGTGATGCTCATTACTTGAACCTGCCCGAAAGGGCGCCCCAGATGAATGGCGGGAAAACTCTCCCCCGTTTCCCCCCACCAATGGTGCCTTTAACATGCCTGATTTCTCCATCTTTTGCCATGAAATGGAGTCGTAACAATCCCACGTCAGAGATGTGTCGAACTCCTTGGCCTTCCGAAAAACATTATCATAACAAAACCACTGATTGCCCTCATATGACTGAGAAAACTCCATAATACGTGTCTGGTACACGGGTAACTCGGCCAACAGTTCAGGCCTTCGTTCCCCCATAATTGAAGTGAATATGCCAAACGCTCTGCCCCAATTACCTATGTTCTCATCGACCTTAAAAGCGGCCATCTTGGCGCGCCAAACACTCGGGTGCAAAAACTCCTTTTGACCCTTCACATGCTCGATCTCATAATGATCAGTTAGCAAAGAAAACATGTTTACATACTTCTCAGCCCATACCCTCTCCTTGATTTCAATCGGAATATGCTGAGCCACTTTCTCCCTTCTCGAGGGTACGGACCCCTCCCCCGCAATCGGCAGTCGCTGCTTACCTGAACTAGAAGCTGTAACCGTAGTCGCTGCCGAACTCGTGGCCGCCGCGGTTTCACCCACTGGAGCCTGCGGGGGAACAAAAGGACATGGTGCCTTTGCAGCCTCTCTTGATTGCCGCAACTGCCTCATTACTGCCCTGGCGTCATCCGCCGTGGTGCTCTCGCTATCTTTCCCCAACCACGCTGCCAGCTGTGCAGCCAACTCGGGAGGCATATCCTCCCCGTTCACAGGGGTGACTACAACGGGAATTGGTTGCCCCTCCTTCGGGACCGGGATCGGGGCCTCAGTCGGTGTATCGGGGAGCGCCGGCGGCACCTCGGGAACCGGGGTCTCTCCCCCAGTTGCCCCCCTCTTGGACCTTCTACCTCTCCCGCTAGGGACTACTCCCGGCAATGCTGGTCCGACGACTCGCTTTGGGCCCCCTACACCGTTCATTGCCGCCATCTGTTTCTTCATCTCGGCCATGTCTTTCACGAGCATGCGGAGCATCTGATCGGTACCGACCCGCTTTCCGACCTTCTCGCCCGGCATTCTCGAACGATGATTCTCTGAAAGAACAAAGACAAAATTACAACGCTCAAAATTGGCTCTTCGTTCCGTCTCGAGCTCACGTGCAGCGGGGAGGTGCAGCTTCAGAGCACAGGAACAAGAGGATGCTACCTTGGCTTGTCGCTCCTTTTATCCCTCTTCGGGCGGGCGTAAACCCGCCTCCGCCCGCCTCCGGGGGCGTGGCTGGCGGCTTCGGTGTCTAGGACAACCCACTCTAGGGCGGGAAAAAGCGCGCCCCGGCTACGCCGCTTCGGGCATACCAGCCGGGACTCGCCTCCCGCCCAAGACGGCTTCCCGGGGAGATCGGGGTACTCCACCATACGTTCGGGGGGACCGATTGGTCGCCCCTTTCCATGAGCGCCATTCTGTCCAAATGCATATTCAGAGCTGACTCACAGGGCAGCAGTCAGACCGGATCAAGAATTTCCATTTCCCATTCTGCAGCGCCTACAAACTTGCTTATTTTAATTGTATGGCTGACAATTAGAGAGTATGGGAGCTTGTTTTATTCTCAGGTTAAAGGTTATAGAAAAAGCATTAAAATAAATAATATAACGTGAATTCAGGACTCTGCATTTTAGGCCTCACCGTTCTGGCCATAATCCTGTGTACTCCCTATGCGTGTTTTTGCTTGCATTGCATGAGCAAATGTTTTTTATATTGCACAAAACAGTTACAAGTGTATCAGTGTGTTCACAAGTAAATATGGGCAAATAATAACATCAGCATATGCAAATATTGTCCTCTATAGCTCATAAAATTTGGCAATTTCTCAAATGATGATTAATTCAATTGTATTGCTTTATTATCCTTCCTGCTTTCTTAAATTTGCTTGAAAATGCACCATTTGTCCACTAATTTAAAAAAAAAATTCTCGATGGGTGAACCCCTCGAACCTCCTGTAGGTTCTTTGGGCATCCTCGCTACCATCGTTCGCCGCAGTCGGGTACCACTAAGTTTACACCCCACCACTTTCAAATATCACCAGCCGCCACTGCATATATATATATATACACACATACACATACATATATACACACACACATATATATACACATATATATATATATACACATACATATATATATATATACACATACATATATATATATATACACATACAATAGAAGCCCCCACCAGAGGTAAAGTACCTACAAACTCCAGTCCTTGTTTTTCGCTGTCGGTGGTCTCCGGACTTCTCGGTACCCCGAGTAACAAACGCCGACAAGCAACGTGGTGCCAGATTGTAGTCCGGGTCTCTCTGTGCAGCAGGGCCATCCGTTTCCGCGTCACTGGCTGGCGCGGCAAAATATCACGAAACATCACCTCCAAGGAAGCAATCAGAGGCCAGAGGGGTTTTCATAGCACGGTGACACGTTTATTTTTGGATCAAAACAGCAGCGGCGAATGCATTTCGGCATCTTGCCTTCCTCAGCGCCCTGTACTGCGTGGAGTCCTGCATCCTATCAACCCAATACTGCTGCTGTAAGCAAGCGTGCCTTAAATGCCCCTCCCAAATGTTTTTGCACACCTGTTGCTCGTTTTAAAAATGTCCCAACTGCAACTCCCAGGATACATCATGGCTATGTCTCCAGGTTGGCGGCTTGGGAAGTTAGGAAAACACGTCGGTGAAGGCTCGCTGTCATTCCGCAGGTAGGTGATGCAAATGTCTCCAGGAAAAGATCCAAACGTCCACGATCGCCACACCGTGTCCCCTCGTTCTGCTGCAACCGACTGCGAAGTAGGGCCACAGTGGCTTAGGGGCCGTCATTACAACAATAGAAGCCCCCACCAGAGGTAAAGTACCTACAAACTCCAGTCCTTGTTTTTCGCCGTCGGTGGTCTCCGGACTTCTCGGTACCCCGAGTAACAAACGCCGACAAGCAACGTGGTGCCAGATTGTAGTCCGGGTCTCTCTGTGCAGCAGGGCCATCCGTTTCTGCGGCACTGGCTGGCGCGGCAAAATATCACGAAACATCACCTCCAAGGAAGCAATCAGAGGCCAGAGGGGTTTTCACAGCACAGAGACACGTTTATTTTTGGATAAAACAGCAGCGGCGAATGCATTTCGGCATCTTGCCTTCCTCAGCGCCCTGTACTGCGTGGAGTCCTGCATCCTATCAACCCAATACTGCTGCTGTAAGCAAGCGTGCCTTAAATGCCCCTCCCCAAATGTTTTTGCACACCTGTTGCTCGTTGTAAAAAAGTCCCAACTGCAACTCCCAGGATACATCATGGCTATGTCTCCAGGTTGGCGGCTTGGGAAGTTAGGAAAACACGTCGGTGAAGGCTCGCTGTCATTCCGCAGGTAGGTGATGCAAATGTCTCCAGGAAAAGATCCAAACGTCCACGATCGCCACACCGTGTCCCCTCGTTCTGCTGCAACCGACTGCGAAGTAGGGCCACAGTGGCTTAGGGGCCGTCATTACAACAATAGAAGCCCCCACCAGAGGTAAAGTACCTACAAACTCCAGTCCTTGTTTTCCGCCGTCGGTGGTCTCCGGACTTCTCGGTACCCCGAGTAACAAACGCCGACAAGCAACGTGATGCCAGATTGTAGTCCGGGTCTCTCTGTGCAGCAGGGCCATCCGTTTCCACGTCACTGGCTGGCGCGGCAAAATATCACGAAACATCACCTCCAAGGAAGCAATCAGAGGCCAGAGGGGTTTTCACAGCACGGAGACACGTATTATATATATATATATATATATATATATATATATATATATATATATATATATATATATATATATATATATATATATATATATATATATATATATATATATATATATATATATACACACATACATATACACACATACATATATATATACACACATACATATACACACATACATATATATATATATATATATATACACACATATATATATATACACATACATATATATATACACCTACATATATATACACCTACATATATATATATATATATATATATATATATATATATATATATATATATATATATATATATATATATATATATGTATATATATATATATATATATATATATATTCACTGAAAAAACCATAGGTTATAGACCATATATAGTTAGGGATTAGCATTTAAAAAACCTTATTTTATTTGCACAAAACCATTGAAATTCCATATATAGTTAGTTGCACTAACTATATATCGCGGACCCGCAATCCACTGCTAATGATGTCACATATTACATCATTCATGACATGGTCAGTGACATCACTGATGACATCACTGATGACATCTCAAATGACATCACTGATGACATCACTGATGACATCTCAAATGACATCACTGATGACATCACTGACATCTCATTTGACATTACTGATTACATCACTGATGATATCATTTATGTGATAATACATCTTCAGACTCTAATATAACCTTTGATACACTCAGTGTAAACAGGCACTCACAGACTGTCACACATCCATGGAGTTACTCACACACCTATTCAGTCATGCAAAGAATCAATCACATCTCCATTTCCTTAACTATACAGTTATACACACCTTACTTATTCAAACATATACTAACACATATTTACTCTCTTATACAATCCTTGATACAAGTTCACAATGATTCATACAGCCACTCTCACATTCACTGACTCTTATGTTCAGTTATTTATATATGTCAACTCTCACATGGAGTGTGCTTTACATATGTACTTACTTTGACATGTAGAACTGAGATATCCATTCACTCACCAATATACTCATGCACACAGTCAACTGTCCATACAGCTGTTTCTACATGCACTTTTGAACCCATACACCTAGGGAATCAACCGCTCACACATCTATGCACAGAGTTATACACCTCCCAGCCACCCACACACACACTCAGTCTCCCATACAAATACTTGGGCAACCATTCAATAACCCATATAGTTACTGATATAGCTACTGATTTAAACATGCAGCAGTTTACAGAAGAACATAAATATTGATTGCCAAATTAAGACACTTTAATCACTAACCCATGCACTCAGTGAGACACATTTAATCATTCTCTCATACAGTCAGTCATGCACCTACTAAATCCTTCATCCAGACACTTATACATCCACTCATTCTTCAATATGTAAGACATATTTTAACTTTACAGAAACATACAGTCACTGGGTGTTGTCATCAGTGATGTCATCAGTGATGTCACTGACCATGTCATGAATGATGTAATATGTGACATCATTAGCAGTGGATTGCGGGTCCGCGATATATAGTTAGTGCAACTAACTATATATGGAATTTCAATGGTTTTGTGCAAATAAAATAAGGTTTTTTAAATGCTAATCCCTAACTATATATGGTCTATAACCTATGGTTTTTTCAGTGAATTTTCAAGGTTTTGTAAATGCAAATTCCTAACTATATATGGTCTATAACCTATGGTTTTTTCTGTGAATTTCATTGGTTTTTTAAAAGCTAATATCTATAGCTGTAAAATATATTCTTTATTAAGTGACGTATCACGTAGCCCGTGAGACGCCTCATGATGCATCGCATAACCGTGACGTATCGTCTCTGCAGCGCAAACCAAACCCAAAACGTAAGCGCGCCAGAACACGCTTAAAGATATATATATATTTTTTAACCTTAATTAGACAAAATCCACACGTGCACATATCACAAACGTTCAAAAAACACAATATGTCGGACTCCCGTTACGCTGCCGGTTAGCTGCCCGGTTAACGTACCAGGAAGCACCTTTACCGCGAAAATCGCAAATTTTTTTTTTTCACCCCCCAGGGAACTTTAATAGCCCCCT
>NC_141687.1:1025952765-1025957765 GCF_964263255.1 Lissotriton vulgaris
CATGTACGACAGGCACCCAGGTGATGTCCAGTAAACTGCCGCACTGGTTTTGGTATCCTACAATGCTGCTCCGAAAATTGGCGTGCGGCGGCCCGGGGGGGGGGGGGGGGGGGGAGGCGGCGTGAACGGGTCTCCCCAGGTGGCGGCCATCTAGCTGAGTTGCGCTCGCTCTTGCGGCCACAGCGTCTCGCTCACCATGTTGTGGAGTTGCTCCCACTCTTGCAGTGCAGCGATAGGCGGCTGCCACATGGCTGTCAAAATGGCGGACGGCTCTTCGGTTTTGGGCCTGGTCCACTGAAATGGCCCTGGGACACCTTGGAAGTCGGACGCTTGCCTGCTAGGGCTTGGGCTCCATTCTCGAAAAGCGTCCCCTCAGCCGTGAAGATTGTATAAAAGTCTTGGGGGCCCCCGACTCCCGCAGGCTTCCGGTGGGGAGCGGCTGCCATGATTGCTCGCGGAATGACCACGACGGAGCCACGAGATGGTGGTGCTCTCATGCTGACGCCAGCTTCAGTCTGAATGATCCAGAAACAAGGTGGGGCTTTCATCGTTTGGGAAAAAAAAATGTTCTAAACCAATGAAAAGTGTTATTTTTAGGTCATATGACCAAGCCTTCCATCTTTAGGAAACCAAAAGTAAAATTAACCAATGAAAAGTTTTATAAACAAGTCACATGACCTGTTATGCGACATAGGGCTACAAAAAGCGTAGAAAATCCGTTGGCACGTGAGGCGGCGTCAGTAGCGGACCGATGTGCGAATAGGCCGAAGGCAGCACAACGCGCCGAGATCCGGATGGCACCGAGGTGGTGTCCAGCAAATTGCCGCACTGGTGTGGCCATCCTACAATGCTGCGCCGAAAGACGGCGTGTCCAGCTGAATTGCGGTCACTGTTGCGGTACAGTGACTCGAACGCGCCGAGATCCGGATGGCGCCGAGGTGGTGTCCAGCAAATTGCCGTACTGGTGTGGCCATCCTACAATGCTGCGCCGAAAGACGGCGTGTTCAGCTGAGTTCCGGTTACTCTTCCGGCACAGTGACTCGAACGCGCTGAGATCCGGATGGCACCGAGGTGGTGTCCAGCAAGTGGCTGCACTGGTGTGGCCATCCTACAATGCTGCGCCGGAAGTCGGCGTGGGGTGCCCCGTTGGCTTATGAGGTGATGTCAGTAGTGGACTGATGTGTCAATAGGTCGGAACCAGCACAAGGCGCCAAGATCCGAATGGCAAGTCCTGGATGTTGAGTGCCTCAGTTGAGATTTCTGAGAAGTGCTTGTAGAACTGTCTGAAGCTTATTTGCACCTGCTGCAGCTTCACTAGGTCCGGCGGAACTTGTTGCCTTTTCCTTTGTGCTTCTTTTCCTACAATGCGTTTCTTCTGAAGACACGACCAGGTCCCTGAATGTGTGCAGGGGGACGCTATTGAATGAATGAACGCGCCGAGATCTGGATGGCACCGAGGTGGTGTCCAGCAAATTGCCGCACTGGTGTGGCCATCCTACAATGCTGCGCCGAAAGTCGGCGTGGGGTGCCCCGTTGGTTTATGAGGTGATGTCAGTAGCGGACCGATGTGTGAATAGGTCGGAACCAGCACAAGGCGCCCTGCACTGTTGAGCCTTTTTCAATGTCTGTTTTTTGTTCTTTCCCCTCCATCAAAAACAAAACAAAAATACAAGGCGCCAAGATCCGAATGGCAAGTCCTGGATGTTGAGTGCCTCAGTTGAGAGTTCTGAGCAGTGCTTGTAAGACTGTCTGAAGCTTATTTGCACCTGCTGCAGCTTCACTAGGTCCGGCGGAACATTTTTCCTTTTCCTTTCTGCTTCTTTTCCTACAATGCGTTTCATCTGAAGACACGACCAGGTCCCTGAATGTGTGCAGGGGGACGCTATTGATTGAATGAAAATGGCGGCTTGACACAAAGCTGACTCAAGCGTTACTGTTGGTGCTATACAGACAAAAATTGGTTTTCAGTTTGTACATTCTTCAGGTTTTTTTTTCCATCCAAGTCTGATTGAGAGTTTGTAGAAAAATGGCTTCAGATTTTCCACATACTACTCTTCAACATTCTTCCTAAATGTAACAATGTGAAACTCACTAGGAGAACGGCTGTTTCTGTTTCCTTTCAAAATGCTGCCACCAATATTTTCTGAATAGAAGACACCATCTTGTAACATAAAGGGCCGAAAGGGGTTCTGGTCTGGCCGATGGTTGGTGGAGACATTTTGACTATATCTTGGACCTGCCCGGCCTCGCCCAAAATGGCGCCGGTATAAATGGGACTCGTAACTCTTTGCCCGCAAATGTATATCTAGAAAATGTTATTGTAAGTGGCCCTGTCGTATTTTAATTACAAAATGTACGTCCACCGATTCCGCAACTGTTAGACACCTTTGTTCTTGTCACCTAATGGCCCGCTCGTTACGTTCTTCTACAGTGTAAATGTCTCCTCATCATATACGATTTGAGTTTGCTCCGTGGCCGGCCCACGTGGTTATAGGCCCGTATTTGTATACTGACATTTTCACAATAAAGGTTTTTAAAACAAAACACGGTAGTAGTATTTTCATTTGTAAAGTTTTTACTTTTAGTGACTGTTTTCGAATCAGTAAAAGGCAAGTGAAATAAAGCAGTCCAATTACATGACGGATAAAAGGTATAATATGTAGGAACGCAGTAAAGATAAATGGTCAAGGGCAGTTGTGTTTTTCATGTCTGCAACATAAAGTGATCGATAAGAATCTGATAATCAGGCGTATCGGCGACTAAGACAGCAGGCCGAATCTCTTTTACTCAACGGCTCCGTCATGGAAGGAAGAAACGCCCTTTTTCTCGAAAAAGGAATATATTTTACTTGCAAGACAGTTGTAAATTTTCCGGGAAAGTACATTAGCCTGGAATATTATAACATATGTTTGAAAAAAAAATATTGTTCGAAAATAATAAAAACCGTAATTTTTAGGTCATAAGACCAAGCTTTTCATCATTAAATTAACAAAAGTAAAATGAACCAATGAAAAGTTTTATTAACAAGTCACATGACCTGTTATGCTTACGTTACGCGCTGCGCGCCGCGCCTCGGATCACTTCCGGGTGCGCTAACGCGGCGTGTCATAAAACGCATTACGCGACAACGTAGGTCAAGAATATAGTCTAAATGTCTCCACCAACCAGCGTTCAGAACACAACCCCTTTCAGCAGTCCAAAAAGTTCTGTTAAATGACAACAGAGGGGACAGGCAACAAGAACCATCAGTCAAAGAGGGGAGGGCAAGTTCTTCTCTTCCGGGTCATGTTGGGGCGCTACCGGAACTGATCGAATTGGTAGTCTACAGTGTTTCTGGATGTTTCAGACTAAAGCTGGCGTCAGCATGAGACCACTACCATCTCGTAGCTCCGTCGTGGCCATTCCACGAGCAATCATGGCAGCCGCTCCCCACCAGAAGCCTGCGGGAGTCGGAGGCCCCCAAGACTTTTGTAGAATCTTCACGGCTGAGGGGACGCTTTTCGAGAATGGGACCCAAGCCCTAGCAGACAAGCGTCCGAGTTCCAAGGTGTCCCAGGGCCATTTTAGTGGACCAGGCCCAAAACCGAAGAGCCGGCCGCCATTTTGAGAGTCCTGTGGCAGCCGCCTATCGCTGCACCGCAAGAGCGGGCGCATCTCAACTACATGGTGAGCGAGACGCTGTAGTCGCAAGAGCGGGCGGAAAACAGCTGAATGGCGGAAGAGGCACAGTGTAGCAAAAGCGGGCGGAATGGCAACTAAAACGATAAAGGGGCGCCCCACTACAGCTTGTCTTCAGGTCAAACGGATTGTGGGACAAGGTCCAGAATTGAAGAGTCATCAAAAGGCAAAAAGTACCGCCGGACCCCGGGAGCCGGCCGCCTATGTCGGGGGCGATCTCAGGCTACACCAGTGCTATAAGACTTGGGGAGGGTGTCGGAGCCAAGCGTCTTCTCCGAGTCCATGGCCATCACAGCGTCCCTCAGGGGCCTCCGTCAAGCTGTTTAGGAAGGTAACATATTACATTGTTTTCTAATGCAGTCAGGTCCACAAACGACACTCACTTACTTTGAGAATAGTGAAGCTGCAGTAGGTGGAAATAAGCTTCAGACAGTGTTACAAGCGCTGCTCAGAACTCTTAACTATGGCACCCAACATCTAGAACTTATGCTATTTGAGAATGGTAGTGACATCGAAGCATCTCAGGGACCAAAACCATTAACGTACTTTCACGTATGAAAATCTTACTTGGGGAGGGGGCAGGAGCGAAGCGCCCCCTCCCAGTCAGCGCCACCACACCGTATGTTGAAAATCTGAAGCCATCGTTCTACAAAGTCAACCAAACTTGGATTGAAAAATCTAGAAAAATGTACAAACTGAAAACCAGTTTTGGTCTGCATAGCATCAGTAGCAACGCTTGAGTCAGCTTTGTGTCAAGCCGCCATTTTGATTCAACAAAGCACAGGCATTGAAAAAGGCTGAAATTCAGAACTCTAAACTATGGCACCCAACATCCAGGAGCTTGCTATCCGGATCTTGGAGCCTTGTGCTGTTTTCGATCTATTCACACATCGGTCCACTACTGACATCATCTTATAAACCAACGTTATGTAAATAGTTTTTTAATAAAATGTTTTACCCTGTTTCTTTGCTGGTGTGTTGTCTATATTTTTAATATTTGCATAGGGTTTGTCATTATTTTGTGCGGGATGGGTGATGGAGCCGAGCTGTCTTGCAGCCCTCATGGTGTGGAGCTCAGTTCATCTCACTATTTTCGTATTTCTCAAGAAGGGTTGTTCCTAATATTTCTATTTTAGCGAGGTCAAAAAGAGATCCAATTAGTGGCCTACTGATTTTGCTCGATTA
The DNA here is from genome assembly GCF_964263255.1 of Lissotriton vulgaris. NCBI lineage: Eukaryota > Metazoa > Chordata > Amphibia > Caudata > Salamandridae > Lissotriton > Lissotriton vulgaris. The sequence continues at coordinate 1,025,957,629 of NC_141687.1, forward strand.
CTTTTATTTTTTTTACACGATTTTTCACTATCTGCAAAGACTAAACAGAGTATTGCGACTTTGTGCTTGTTTGTAAATAGAGAATGATCCAAAGAGAACCAATTCTAAAACAGTAAATGCTTGGACAACAATCAATC
>NC_141687.1:1025962765-1025992765 GCF_964263255.1 Lissotriton vulgaris
GGTCAGTGACATCACTGATGACATCACTGATGACATCTCAAATGACATCACTGATGACATCACTGATGACATCTCAAATGACATCACTGATGACATCACTGACATATATGGTCTATAACCTATGGTTTTTTCTGTGAATTTCATTGGTTTTTTAAAAGCTAATATCTATAGCTGTAAAATATATTCTTTATTAAGTGACGTATCACGTAGCCCGTGAGACGCCTCATGATGCATCACATAACCGTGACGTATCGTCTCTGCAGCGCAAACCAAACCCAAAACGTAAGCGCGCCAGAACACGCTTAAAGATATATATATATATTATTTTAACCTTAATTAGACAAAATCCACACGTGCACATATCACAAACGTTCAAAAAATACAATATGTCGGACTCCCGTTACGCTGCCGGTTAGCTGCCCGGTTAACGTACCAGGAAGCACCTTTACCGCGAAAAATCACAATTTTTTTTTTCTTTTGCCCCGCAGGGAACTTTAATAGCCCCCTCATCAATCCTAGGGGTTCAGGAGGGGTCTGCCTTACCCCTTTCATTCATTTACACCTTTTTTTTTTCCACCTCTTGTCTCTCGATCCTACCGAGAGACAAGATGGCGGCCGCTCCGGACTGTTTACAATGTTGACAGCCAATCAGCTACTCCTCAGACTCCCGTTACACTGCCGGTTAGCTTCCCGGTTAGCTGTCCGGTTCGCGTACCAAGACGCGTCTCTACGGCGAAAAAATCGGATTTTTTTTTTTTTTGGCCCCGCGTGGCTTTATAATATCCCCCTCATCAATCCTATGGGGTTAGAAGGGGTCTACCTTGCCCTCTTTCCTTCATTTCCCCCTTTGTTTTGGTCTCCTCTTGTCTCTCGATCCTACCGAGAGACAAGATGGCAGCCGCTCCGGACTGTTTACAATGTTGACAGCCAATCAGCTACTCCTCAGACTCCCGTTACACTGCCGGTTAGCTTCCCGGTTAGCTGCCCAGTTAGCTGCCAGTTCGCTTACCAAGACGCGTCTCTACGGTGAAAAAATCTGATTTTTTTTTTTTTTGGGGGGGGCCCCGCGTGGCTCTATAATATCCCCCTCATCAATCCTAGGGGGTCAGAAGGGGTCTACCTTGCCCCCTTTCCTTCATTTCCCCCTTTGTTTTGGCCTCCTCTTGTCTCTCGATCCTACCGAGAGACAAGATGGCGGCCGCTCCGGACTGTTTAGAATGTTGACAGACACCGGAGAGCCAATCAGCTTCGCTTCGCAAAGTTCCGATACGCGAAAAGTTCGCTAACCGGAGCGCTACCCGGAGCGCTGTTACAGATATATATCTTGTTTTAAACGTTAATTTCTCAAAATCCACTGAAGCACATATATTGAGACCTAGCAAAGGCACATCGGGCTAACAGTCCCTACAATTTTGCCAAGTTTCGTGGAAATCCATTCAGCCGTTCGGGCTAAAAGTGAGGCCAACCGCTCTATGGAAATTAACATGGGAAAAACGCGTTTTGGGACCCCCCTTTTTTCTCGGCCCCCCCTTGACGAACCCCCCCCCAAATTTCCAGGAGCTGCTCAGAAACAAAATGTGCCATTTTCCTGAAAATTAGGCATAGAATTTTCAAAAGTTCCATAGAGAAAAAATCCTAACTATATATACCTACTGGCTATCGCCAGTAGGTAATATATACATATATATACACACATATATATATGTATATATATATATACATATATATACACACATATATATATATATATTCAATGAAAAAACCATTGGTTTTAGGCCATATATAGTTAGGGATTTGCATTTACAAAACCTTATTTTACTCGCATAAAACCATTGAAATTCCATATATAGTTATAAGCGCTAACTATATATCGCGCACCCGCAATCCACTGCTGATGATGTCACATATTACATCATTCATGACATGGTTAGTGACATCACTGATGACATCACTGATGACATCTCAAATGACATCACTGATGACATCACTGATGACAACATCCAGTGATTGTATGTGTCTGTAAAGTTTAAATATGTTTTACATATTGAAGAATGAGTGGATGTATAAGTGTCTGGATGAAGGATTTAGTAGGTGCATGACTGACTGTATGAGTGAGTGATTAAATGTGTCTCACTGAGTGCATGGGTTAGTGACTAAACTGTCTTAATTTGTGCATCATTATGTCTGTTGTTCTGTAAACTGCTGCATGTGTTGATCAGGAGCTATATGAGTAACTATATGGGTTATTGATTGGTTGCCCAAGTATTTGTATGGGAGACTGAGTGTGTGTGTGGGTGGCTGGGAGGTGTATGACTCTGTGCATAGATGTGTGAGCAGTTGATTCACTAGATGTATGGGTTCAAAAGTGCATGTGGAAACAGCTGTATGGGCGGTTGACTGTGTGCATGAGTGTATTGGTGAGTGAATGGATATCTCAGTGCTACATGTCAAAGTAAGTACATATGTAAAACACAGTACATGTGAGAGTTGACATATATAAATAACTGTGCATAAGAGCCAGTGAATGTGTGAGTGGCTGTATGGATCATTGTGAACTTGTATCAGGGATTGTATAAGAGAGTAAATATGTGTTAGTATATGTTTGAATAAGTAAAGTTTGTATAACTGTATATTTGAGGAAATGGAGGTGTGATTGATTCTTTGCATGACTGACTAGGTGTGTGAGTAACTCCATGGATGAGTAACAGTCTATGAGTGTCTGTTTACACTGATTGTATCTAAGGTTATATTAGAGTCTGAAGAGGTTCATAGTATTATCACATGAATGATATCATCAGTGATGTTATCAGTCATGTCAAATGAGATGTTTTCAGTGATGTCATCAGTGATGTCATTTGAGATGTCATCAGTGATGTCATCAGTGATGTCACTAACCATGTCATGAATGATGTAATATGTGACATCATCAGCAGTGGATTGCGGGTGCGCGATATATAGTTAGCGCTTATAACTATATATGGAATTTCAATGGTTTTATGCGAGTAAAATAAGGTTTTGTAAATGCAAATCCCTAACTATATATGGCCTAAAACCAATGGTTTTTTCATTGAATTTTCAAGGTTTTGTAAATGCAAATTCCTAACTATATATCCACTATAACCTATGGTTTTTTCTGTGAATTTCATTGGTTTTTTAATAGCAAATATGAAAAGCTTAAAAATGTCAAGTACGTGATAAATAAAAACATTTTCGTATTTATGCACGCTGATGTGCTTTGAACGCTGCACCCCCCCCCTCCCCTCTTTTGTCATAGTAGTACTCTCTCTTTGCAGATACTGAAGGGTAGTTAACGCAGGCCTTTACCCCCGTTGTAATCCGTCGTGGCTGCTTGTCTCTCCATTTGATTGATTGTTGTCCAAGCATTTACTGTTTTAGAATTGGTTCTCTTTGGATCATTCTCTATTTACAAACAAGCACAAAGTCGCAATACTCTGTTTAGTCTTTGCAGATAGTGAAAAATCGTGTAAAAAAAATAAAAGTAATCGAGCAAAATCAGTAGGCCACTAATTGGATCTCTTTTTGACCTCGCTAAAATAGAAATATTAGGAACAACCCTTCATGAGAAATACGAAAATAGTGAGATGAACTGAGCTCCACACCATGAGGGCTGCAAGACAGCTCGGCTCCATCACCCATCCCGCACAAAATAACGACAAACCGTATGCAAATATGAAAAATATAGACAACACACCAGCAAAGAAACAGGGTAAAACATTTTATTAAAAAACTATTTACATAACGTTGGTTTATAAGATGATGTCAGTAGTGGACCGATGTGTGAATAGATCGAAAGCAGCACAAGGCTCCAAGATCCGGATGGCAAGCTCCTGGATGTTGGGTGCCATAGTTTAGAGTTCTGAATTTGAGCCTTTTTGAATGTCTGTGCTTAGTTGAATCAAATTTGCGGCTTGACACAAAGCTGACTCAAGCGTTGCTACTGATGCTATGCAGACCAAAACTGGTTTTCAGTTTGTACATTTTTCTAGATTTTTAATCCAAGTTTGGTTGACTTTGTAGAACGATGGCTTCAAATTTTCAACATACTGTGTGGTGGCGCTGACTGGGAGGGGGCGCTTTGCTCCTGCCCCCTCCCCAAGTAAGATTTTCATACGTGAAAGTACGTTAATGGTTTTGGTCCCTGAGATGCTTCGATGTCACTGCCATTCTCAAATAGCATAAGTTCTGGATGTTGGGTGCCATAGTTAAGAGTTCTGAGCAGCGCTTGTAACACTGTCTGAAGCTTATTTCCACCTACTGCAGCTTCACTATTCTCAAAGTAAGTGAGTGTCGTTTGTGGACCTGACTGCATTAGAAAACAATGTGATATGTTACCTTCCTAAACAGCTTGACGGAGGTCCCTGAGGGGCGGTGTGATGGCCATGGACTCGGAGAAGACGCTTGGCTCCGACACCCTCCCCAAGTCTTATAGCACTGGTGTAGCCTGAGATCGCCCCCGACATAGGCGGCCGGCTCCCGGGATCCGGCGGAACTTTTTGCCTTTTGATGACTGTTCAATTCTGAACCTTGTCCCATCCAGCTGAGTTGCGCCCACTCTTGCGGCTACAGCGTCTTGCCCACCATCCAGCTGAATTGCGCCCACTCTTGCGGTGCAGCGATAGGCGACTGCCACAGGACTCTCAAAATGGCGGCCGGCTCTTCGGTTTTGGGCCTGGTCCACTAAAATGGCCCTGGGACACCTTTGAACTCGGACGCTTCCCTGATAGGGCTTGGGTCCCATTCTCGAAAAGCGTCCCCTCAGCCGTGAAGATTCTACAAAAGTCTTGGGGGCCTCCGACTCCCGCAGGCTTCTGGTGGGGAGCGGCTGCCATGATTGCTCGTGGAATGGCCACGACGGAGCTACGAGATGGTAGTGGTCTCATGCTGACGCCAGCTTTAGTCTGAAACATCCAGAAACACTGTAGACTACCAATTCGATCAGTTCCGGTAGCGCCCCAACATGACCCGGAAGAGAAGAACTTGCCCTCCCCTCTTTGACTGATGGTTCTTGTTGCCTGTCCCCTCTGTTGTCATTTAACAGAACTTTTTGGACTGCTGAAAGGAGTTGTGTTCCGAACGCTGGTTGGTGGAGACATTTTGACTATATTCTTGACCTACGTTGTCGCGTAATGCGTTATATGACACGCCGCGTTACCGCACCCGGAAGTGATCCGCGGCGCGGCGCGCAGCGCGCAACGTAAGCATAACAGGACATGTGACTTGTTAATAAAACTTTTCATTGGTTCATTTTACTTTTGTTAATTTAATGATGAAAAGCTTGGTCATATGACCTAAAAATTACGCTTTTTATTGTTTTCGAACAATATTTTTTTTTCAAACATATGTTATAATATTCCAGGCTAATGTACTTTCCCGGAAAATCTACAACTGTCTTGAAAGTAAAATATATTCCTTTTTCGAGAAAAAGGGCGTTTCTTCCTTCCATGACGGAGCCGTTGAGTAAAAGAGATTCGGCCTGCTATCTTAGTCGCCGATACGCCTGATTATCAGATTCTTATCGATCACTTTATATTGCAGACATGAAAAACACAACTGCTATTAAGCATTTATCTTTACTGCGTTCCTACATATTATACCTTTTATCCGTCATGTAATTGGACTGCTTTATTTCACTTGCCTTTACTGATTCGAAAACAGTGACTAAAAGTAAAAACTTTACCAATGTAAATACTACTACCGTGTTTTGTTTTAAAAACCTTTATTGTGAAAATGTCAGTATACAAATACGGGCCTATAACCACGTGGGCCGGCCACGGAGCAAACTGAAATCGTATATGATGAGGAGACATTTACACTGTAGAAGAACGTAACGAGCGGGCCATTAGGTTGCAAGAACAAAGGTGTCTAACAGTTGCGGAATCGGTGGACGTACATTTTGTAATTAAAATACGACACGGCCACTTACAATAACATTTTCTAGATATACATTTGCGGGCAAGGAGTTACGAGTCCCATTTATACCGGCGCCATTTTGGGCGAGGCCGGGCAGGTCCAAGATATAGTCAAAATGTCTCCACCAACCATCGGCCAGACCAGAACCCCTTTCGTCCCTTTATGCTACAAGATGATGTCTTCCATTCAGAAAATATTGTTGGCAGCATTTTGAAAGGAAACAGAAACAGCCATTGTCCTAGTGAGTTTCACATTGTTACATTTAGGAAGAATGTTGAAGAGTAGTATGTGGAAAATCTGAAGCCATTTTTCTACAAACTCTCAATCAGACTTGGATGGAAAAAAAAATCCTGAAGAATGTACAAACTGAAAACCAATTTTTGTCTGTATAGCATCAACAGTAACGCTTGAGTCAGCTTTGTGTCAAGCCGCCATTTTCATTCAATCAATAGCGTCCCCCTGCACACATTCAGGGACCTGGTCGTGTCTTCAGATGAAACGGATTGTAGGAAAAGAAGCAGAAAGGAAAAGGCAAAAAGTTCCGCCGGACCTCGGGAGCCGGCCGCCTATGTCATGTGCCACCTTTGGCCACACCAGGGCAATAGTGAAGCTGCAGCAGGTGCAAATAAGCTTCAGACAGTCCTACAAGCACTGCTCAGAAATCTCAACTGAGGCACTCAACATCCAGGACTTGCCATTCGGATCTTGGCGCCTTGTGCTGGTTCCGACCTATTCACACATCAGTCCACTACTGACATCACCTCATAAGCCAACGGGGCACCCCACGCCGACTTTCGGCGCAGCATTGTAGGATGGCCACACCAGTGCGGCCACTTGCTGGACACCACCTCGGTGCCATCCGGATCTCGGCGCGTTCGAGTCACTGTGCCGGAAGAGTGACCGGAACTCAGCTGAACACGCCGTCTTTCGGCGCAGCATTGTAGGATGGCCACACCAGTGCGGCAATTTGCTGGACACCACCTCGGTGCCATCCGGATCTCGGCACGTTCGAGTCACTGTGCCGGAAGAGTGACCGGAACTCAGCTGGACACGCCGTCTTTTGGCGCAGCATTGTAGGATGGCCACACCAGTGCGGCAATTTGCTGGACACCACCTCGGTGCCATCCGGATCTCGGCGCGTTGTGCTGCCTTCGGCCTATTCGCACATCGGTCCGCTACTGATGCCGCCTCACGTGCCAACGGATTTTCTACGCTTTTTGTAGCCCTATGCCGCATAACAGGTCATGTGACTTGTTTATAAAACTTTTCATTGGTTCATTTTACTTTTGGTTTCCTAAAGATGGAAGGCTTGGTCATATGACCTAAAAATAACACTTTTCATTGGTTTAGAACATTTTTTTTTCCCAAACGATGAAAGCCCCACCTTGTTTCTGGATCATTCAGACTGAAGCTGGCGTCAGCATGAGAGCACCACCATCTCGTGGCTCCGTCGTGGTCATTCCGCGAGCAATCATGGCAGCCGCTCCCCACCGGAAGCCTGCGGGAGTCGGGGGCCCCCAAGACTTTTATACAATCTTCACGGCTGAGGGGACGCTTTTCAAAAATGGAGCCCAAGCCCTAGCAGGCAAGCGTCCGAGTTCCAAAGTGTCCCAGGGCCATTTCAGTGGACCAGGCCCAAAACCGAGGAGCCGTCCGCCATTTTAAGAGCCATGTGGCAGCCACCTATCGCTGCACTGCAAGAGTGGGAGCAACTCAACAACATGGTGAGCGAGACGCTGTGGCCGCAAGAGCGAGCGCAACTCAGCTAGATGGCCGCCACCTGGGGAGGCCCGTTCACGCCGGCTCCCCCACGCCCCCCCCCCCCGGGCCGCCGCACGCCAATTTTCGGAGCAGCATTGTAGGATACCAAAACCAGTGCGGCAGTTTACTGGACATCACCTGGGTGCCTGTCGTACATGTTGTGTCAGCCATGTGACACTGGACACAGACCGCTACTGACGAGGCCTCCCCCCGCACCACCCGGGACGCCCCACGCTGTTTTTCTGTGCTGCATTGTAGGATCCCTAAACCAGTGCGGCACCCAGGCGACATCACCTGGGTGCCGTCCAGAACTCTGCACGTTGTGCTGCCTTGGGACTATTCGCACAACAGACCGCTACTGACGAGGCCTCCCCCCGCCCCACCCGGGACGCCCCACGCCAATTTTCGGAGCAGCATTGTAGGATCCCTAAACCAGTGCGGCACCCAGGCGACATCACCTGGGTGCCGTCCAGAACTCTGCACGTTGTGCTGCCTTGGGACTATTCGCACAAAAGACAGCTTCTAACCATTGTTGCTTTTTGTGTTGAAAAATGTTTAAATGTTTTTAGTTTTTGTTCCGTTCGTTATAGTTAATAGTTAATAAAGTTTTATAACCTTACTTTGTTGGAGTGTTATCTATTTTTTTAAAAACGGGTGAATGGGGCCTTGAATCGGGTTATTGTCATGTGTGGGCTTTGGAAGTGTGCTGCTGCAGGATCGGACATTTCAAACTCAAATGCACGTTCTTTTTCTTACCTTTCCGAAGCATGGAGCGCAATAGCAGACAGAGAAAGGGTGATGCACGTGTTGAACACTACCTGACCTGGCAAGTTGCTGGCAGTGCCCCCCCGCCCGCTCCTAAAAGAGGGCACACACACACCGCCGCCCCGAGTACTTCACAAATCTTTAAAAGACCATGCGCTTGTTCATGAGGCTTAAATGGTTTATCACCTCTTCTAGAACCCCTGCATCGACCCTCTGACGTTTCCTGGAAAAATTACCATGTAACACAATACCAAGCCCTGTCAGCTGAAACCCCCAAGGAATCGTGGGGCATATTATCAAGGGGGTTTATCTCCGCTTTTTTGGCTTTAAAAGCCATGAAAGCGGAGATAAAATTATCTCCCTATTACCAAGCTGTCGCTAACACCAGTTAGTGACAGCTAAAAGGAGATAGCGACCATCTTGGGCCCCGCTTTGCATGTCAGTGATACTTATCACTAATGACATGCAAAGTGGGCATGCCAAGATGTTAGCGACTGGAAACAGTCGCTAACATCGCTATCTCCTATTACCAACTTTTGGAGATATTCGCGCTAAGCGCGAATATCTCCAAAATCTAACACCTGCCCTGAGCAGTTCTTAGCCATGTTATCCAATGGGAGGTGGATAACATGGCTAAGAGCATTTGCTCGATAATACATGAATATCGCTGACTTTTCTGCGATAATAGCAAGGTTTATCTGCGATAAAAATCGCCGATGTGCGGCGATAATTTTTGTCTCTAAACAAGTTAGAGACAAAAATTATCGCTAGTTGTTCGTAATATGCCCCCGGGTTTTTGCTTGCAGAAATCGGGAGGCGGGAGACTAGCACTGAAATCAGTAGTCACACGCCTGAATCAGGAGAGTTGGCATGTCTGAATTCTCTACAGCTGGGGCCATAAACTACATCCGCAGGGGTAGGTGATAGCCTGGGACCAGCCTGGCATCTAAAATGGCTGCCGTGCACGACAAAATTGTGGCATTGGAAAAAAGGCAAGATGGCGCAGCCGCTGGAAGAGATGTATCAACATATATCAGCCTCCTCAGCCACCCTCAGGAAACATAGGGAATTAGGATACGTCTCCCGCACCCCCTTATACCTAGTAATTTAATTAACGAAGCACAAAATGGCGAATTCCCGTTTCGCTACCAGTTTGCGGCCCAGTTCGCGGCCCGTGAAGCGCTTCTACCGTTAAAAAGTCATATTTTTTTTCTTTTTCCCACGTGACCCTTTAATAACCCCAACAACATTCCTAGGGGGTCAAGAGGGGGATACCTTGCCCCCTTTCATTAAATTCCCCCTTAGTTTTTCACCTCTTCTTCTCTCTCGATCCTACCGAGAGACAAGATGGCGGCCGCTCCGGACTGTCACGCAGCAAAATAAAAAAAAGCTCACGCACAGCCGCTGGAAGAGATGTATCAACATATATCAGCCTCCTCAGCCACCCTCAGGAAACATAGGGGATTAGGATACGTCTCCCGCACCCCCTTATACCTAGTAATTTAATTAACGAAGCACAAAATGGCGAATTCCCGTTTCGCTACCAGTTTGCGGCCCAGTTCGCGGCCCGTGAAGCGCTTCTACCGTGAAAAATCATTTTTTTTCCTTTTCCCCACGGGACCCTTTAATAACCCCAACAACATTCCTAGGGGGTCAAGAGGGGGATACCTTGCCCCCTTTCAATAAATTCCCCCTTAGTTTTTCACCTTTTCTTCTCTCTCGATCCTACCGAGAGACAAGATGGCGGCCGCTCCGGACTGTCACGCAGCAAAAAAAAAAAAAAGCTCACGCACAGCCGCTGGAAGAGATGTATCAACATATATCAGCCTCCTCAGCCACCCTCAGGAAACATAGGGGATTAGGATACGTCTCCCGCACCCACTTATAACTAGTAATTTAATTAACGAAGCACAAAATGGCGAATTCCCGTTTCGCTACCAGTTCGCGGCCGCGCTTCTACCGTGAAAAATCTTTTTTTTTTTTTTTCCCCACGGGACCCTTTAATAACCCCAACAACATTCCTAGGGGGTCAAGAGGGGGATACCTTGCCCCCTTTCATTAAATTCCCCTTTCGTTTTCCACCTCTTCTTCTCTCTCGATCCTACCGAGAGACAAGATGGCGTCCGCTCCGGACTGTTTAGAATGTTGACAGACACCGGAGAGCCAATCAGCTTTCTGCGCGCAAAGTTCCGATAAGCGAAAAGTAAGCGGACCGGATCGCTGCCCAGAGCGCTGTTACAGATATATATCTTGGTTTGAACGTTAATTTCTCAAAAACTACTGGAGCACATATATTGAGACCTAGCAAAGGCACATCGGGCTAACAGTCCCTACAATTTTGCCAAGTTTCGTGCAAATCCATTCAGCCGTTCGAGCTAAAAGTGAGTCCAACCGCCCTATGGAAAAATGAATGGAAAAAACGCGTTTTGGGACCCCCCTTTTTTCTCAGCCCCCCCTTGACGAAACTCCACCAAATTTTCAGGGGCTGCTCAGAATCAAAATGTGCCATTTTCCTGAAAATTTCAGCCGATTCCGTCCACAAACGCCAAAGTTATTAGACATAGAATTTTCAAAAGTCCCATAGAGAAAAAATTCTAACTATATATACCTACTGGCTATCGCCAGTAGGTAATACACATATATATACACACACATATATATATTCACTGAAAAAAACATAGGTTATAGACCATATATAGTTAGGAATTAGCATTTACAAAACCTTGAAAATTCACTGAAAAAACCATAGGTTATAGACCATATATAGTTAGGAATTCGCATTTACAAAACCTTATTTTACTCACACAAAACCATTGAAATTCCATATATAGTTAGTTGCACTAACTATATATCGCGCACCCGCAATCCACTGCTGATGATGTCACATATTAAATCATTCATGACATGGTCAGTGACATCACTGATGACATCACTGATGACATCTCAAATGACATCACTGATGACATCTCAAATGACATCACTGATGACATCACTGATGACATCTCATTTGACATTACTGATCACATCACTGATGATATCATTCATGTGATAATACGATGAACCTCTTCAGACTCTAATATAACCTTAGATACAATCAGTGTAAACAGACACTCACAGACTGTCACTCATCCATGGAGTTACTCACACACCTAGTCAGTCAATCAAAGAATCAATCACACCTCCATTTCCTCAACTATACAGTTATACAAACTTTACTTATTCAAACATATACTAACACATATTAACTCTCTTATACAATCCCTGATACAAGTTCACAATGATCCATACAGCCACTCACACATTCACTGGCTCTTATGCACAGTTATTTATATATGTCAACTCTCACATGTACTGTGTTTTACATATGTACTTACTTTGACATGTAGCACTGAGATATCCATTCACTCACCAATACACTCATGCACACAGTCAACCGCCCATACAGCTGTTTCCACATGCACTTTTGAAACCATACATCTAGTGAATCAACTGCTCACACATCTATGCACAGAGTCATACACCTCCCAGCCACCCACACACACACTCAGTCTCCCATACAAATACTTGGGCAACCAATCAATAACCCATATAGTTACTCATATAGCTACTTATCAACACATGCAACAGTTTACAGAACAACAGACATAATGATGCACAAATTAAGACAGTTTAGTCACTAACCCATGCACTCAGTGAGACACATTTAATCACTCACTCATACAGTCAGTCATGCACCTACTAAATCCTTCATCCAGACACTTATACATCCACTCATTCTTCAATATGTAAGACATATTTTAACTTTACAGAAACATACAGTCACTGGATGTTGTCATCAGTGATGTCATCAGTGATGTCATTTGAGATGTCATCAGTGATGTCATCAGTGATGTCACTGACCATGTCATGAATGATGTAATATGTGACATCATCAGCAGTGGATTGCGGGTGCGCGATATATAGTTAGTGCAACTAACTATATATGGAATTTCAATGGTTTTGTGTGAGTAAAATAAGGTTTTGTAAATGCGAATTCCTAACTATATATGGTCTATAACCTATGGTTTTTTCAGTGAATTTTCAAGGTTTTGTAAATGCTAATTCCTAACTATATATGGTCTATAACCTATGTTTTTTTCAGTGAATTTTCAAGGTTTTGTAAATGCTAATTCCTAACTATATATGGTCTATAGCCTATGGTTTTTTCAGTGAATATATATATATACATACATATATAAACATATATCATCTGTATATCTATATAAATACAAACATAAATGCATGCATACATATACTTATATGCATTTTAGGGTTGTTAGGGCGTTTTCGTGTGTATTATGTTGCTTTTTTAGGGCTTTTGGGTCAATTAAGTAGGGTTCCCGGAGCCTAGGGCTGAGGGGCCGGTTCAGTTTCGTGCGTATTGGTGTTGGCAAGGTTTTGAGGGATTTTGGCGTTTTTTGGTCGAGATTTGGCCGTTTTATGGCTTTTTTTGTGTTTGCGGGGGGCGCGTATTCGGGTTGAAATTCGTCCCCGTTCCAGTGGATGGATTGGGCTGATTTTTGGTGATATGTTAGGGAATCGCTGGAACTAGTGTCCAGCCAAGTTTGAAGCGGATCGGAGCAGTGGAAGTGCTTTAAAGAGCAATTTTTGTGCGGAGTAGCGAATTGTCATGTTATTCAATGGGAGTTTTTGGTGCGCATGGAGAAGGTGAATTTGGGGTGTTCCAGTTGCGCTAGAGGGACGGGGCTTGGGTGAGCTGTAGGGAGAGTGGATCGGCAGGTGTGCCGAATTTTTGGAATTTGTTGGCCGAAGGGAAGGGTGTGCTTGGGCAAAGTCGATTTGGTGAAAACGGTGCGTTATTTACATGAAAGTTGAAAAAACACTAATAAAAGCAAAGCTAAAAAGCCACCTCATTACAAACAGAATGGCTTTAACTTAAACGAGGGCGAGATCTATTGCATTTTCAATGCTTGTTTACTTTGGTTCCATCAAGAAGGCATTCATATGTGTCACACATTTGCCATAAATTCTGAATGTTAGCACTCTAGTTGCACATTAGATCACTGTAGTAAAGCTACTGCTCACCAGGGACGTCTGCTGCTGGTATTCAAAGTGCATGTTTCAGTCTGCATGTCAGAATTTTTTTAATGAAATAGAAGAGGATTTGAGAAGTCACTCAAAATGATCCCTAATTTTTCTTTCTGAAGCACTAATCATACTTTCTATGGCAAAATTAACCCCCTCATGTTGTTCCTTTTTAAATTGAGTGTTTTCAGACTTACCACTTCATTCCAATCAAGATGGCTTCTGGTGTGCCATACTTTTGTCATAAGTAAGACTGTTAGCGCTCTAGTTGTTCTTTAGAACACTCTGGGACATTCTGTCATTGGGCTATACTTGGGGTACATCTGGGTGATATTTGGGCTACATTTAGGCTCTTTTGTCTCTGGTGGCCATCTTGCGAGACTATGTCAGAATTTTTTAATGAAATTGAAGAGGGTTTGAGAAGTCACTCAAAATGTGCCCTAATTTTTCTTTCTGCAGCACTAATCATAATTCATATGGCAAAATATACCCCCTCATTTTGTTCCTTTTTAAATTAAATGTTTTAAGAGTTACCACTTTATTCCAATCAAGATGGCTTCAGGTGTGCCATACCTTTGTAATAAGTAGGACTGTTAGCGCTCTAGTTGTTCTTTAGAACACTCTCGGACATTCTGTCATTGGGCTATACTTGGGCTACATCTGGGTGATATTTGGGCTACATTTGGGCTCTTTTGTCTCTGGTGGCCATTTTGGGAGACTGCATGTCAGAATTTTTTAATGAAATAGAAGAGGATTTGAAAAGTCACTCAAAATGTGCCCTAATTTTTCTTTCTGCAGCACTAATAATACCTTCTATTGCATAATATACCCCCTCATTTTGTTCCTTTTTAAATTAAATGTCTTAAGAGTTACCACTTTATTCCCATCACGATGGCTCCAGGTGTGCTATACCTTTGTAATAAGTAGGACTGTTAGCGCTCTAGTTGTTCTTTAGAACACTCTGGGACATTCTGTCATTGGGCTATACTTGGGCTACATCTGGGTGATATTTGGGCTACATTTGGGCTCTTTTGTCTCTGGTGGCCATTTTGGGAGACTGCATGTCAGAATGTTTTAATGAAATAGAAAAGGATTTGAGAAGTCACTCAAAATGTGCCCTCATTTTTCATTCTGCAGCACTAATCATACTTTCTATGGCAAAATATACCCCCTCATGTTGTTTCTTTTTAAATTAAATGTTTTAAGAGTTACCACTTTATTCCAATCAAGATGGCTTCAGGTGTGCCATACCTTTGTAATAAGTAGGACTGTTAGCGCTCTAGTTGTTCTTTAGAACACTCTGGGACATTCTGTCATTGGGCTATACTTGGGCTACATCTGGGTGATATTTGGGCTACATTTGGGCTCTTTTGTCTCTGGTGGCCATTTTGGGAGACTGCATGTCAGAATGTTTTAATGAAATAGAAAAGGATTTGAGAAGTCACTCAAAATGTGCCCTAATTTTTCATTCTGCAGCACTAATCATACTTTCTATGGCAAAATATACCCCCTCATGTTGTTTCTTTTTAAATTAAATGTTTTAAGAGTTACCACTTTATTCCAATCAAGATGGCTTCAGGTGTGCCATACCTTTGTAATAAGTAGGACTGTTAGCGCTCTAGTTGTTCTTTAGAACACTCTAGGAGGCTGCAGTAGAACACAAAGGAATCAACTGACAGTCTCTGTCCTTGTTGGATGTACATGTTTTACTGAGAATGTCAGACTTCATTTTCACATGACTGAGAAAGATAATGTGAATTTACAGAAAATATGCTTTCAGTTTAGCTTATAGATCCCCTTCCAAACCACTGTGGGAAAATCATGAGATATTAGTTTTCTTTCAAACAATATTCATGATATCACAGCAGAAGGTTTTTTCACATGGTAAAATCACCTTAGAACCCACCACAATTCCTAAAACGAGTATGGTACCATCAACAAATGATTTATAATGTAACTAAAGTCCTAAAACCCTCTATTAACTACAATGCTTTTTAATGAGGTGCTATCATGTATATTGGTCCCAAGATGGCTGCCAACACTTCTTGGATGAAGTGCTGACAGCCAATCAGATCAGATGTGTGGTTAGGCTCCGCCCAGATATATATATTTTTTTGAACCTAAATTACTCACAATCCACTGGAGCACATATATTGAGACCTAGCAAAGGCACATCAGGCTAACAGTCCCTACAATTTTGCCAAGTTTCGTGCAAATCCATTCAGCCGTTCGAGCTAAAAGTGAGGCCAACCGCCCTATGGAAATTAACATGGGAAAAATGCGTTTTGGGACCCCCCTTTTTTCTCGGCCCCCCCTTAATGAAACCCCCCCAAATTGTCAGGGGCTGCTCAGAAACAAAATGTTCCATTTTCCTGAAAATTTCAGCCAATTCCGTCCACAAACGCCAAAGTTATTAGACATAGAATTTTCAAAAATCCCATAGAGAAAAAATCCTAACTATATATACCTACTGGCGACCGCCAGTAGGTAATATATATATATATATATATATATATATATATATATATATATATATATATATACACATAATGGAGGGCTTTAAAAACATTTACAAACATTGGGAACATGAAAGACTTGTGAAAACCGGAACCTCACCGAGGGGGAAGAATCGGCACTATGATTCCCGGCATGCCACTTATTGCAGAGCGGATGCAAACAAGGGAGAAAAGGTCATGGTGCATTCCGGGTTTTCGCTATCTCCCATCCTATGATTAAGGTGCCAGGTGCACCGAAACGCGTCAGGAAAGCAATTATTTCAGACTCTATTTCCGGTTTCATAAATAAAAGGGTCTTGTTGAACCACCCTCTGTTTGGAGTGCGTCCTCGAAGCTTGGAGGCTTTTTTTGGTATGTTTATGCACGGCTGCTCCGGCCGTGGAGGATGCACCGCCTGGAGAAACTGAACAGGTCTGCGCGCTGCGAACTGAATTGCAGTGGCCTTACAGCACGAAGGTTTTTGAAATTAGGGAACTGGAAAAGAGATCTGTGGCCTAATGGAGGGCTTTAAAAACATTTACAAACATTGGGAACATGAAAGACTTGTGAAAACCGGAACCTCACCGAGGGGGAAGAATCGGCACTATGATTCCCGGCATGCCACTTATTGCAGAGCGGATGCAAACAAGGGAGAAAAGGTCATGGTGCATTCCGGGTTTTCGCTATCTCCCATCCTATGATTAAGGTGCCAGGTGCACCGAAACGCGTCAGGAAAGCAATTATTTCAGACTCTATTTCCGGTTTCATAAATAAAAGGGTCTTGTTGAACCACCCTCTGTTTGGAGTGCGTCCTCGAAGCTTGGAGGCTTTTTTTGGTATGTTTATGCACGGCTGCTCCGGCCGTGGAGGATGCACTGCCTGGAGAAACTGAACAGGTCTGCGCGCTGCGAACTGAATTGCAGTGGCCTTACAGCACGGAGGTTTTTGAAATTGGGGAACTGGAAAAGAGATCTGTGGCCTAATGGAGGGCTTTAAAAACATTTACAAACATTGGGAACATGAAAGACTTGTGAAAACCGGAACCTCACCGAGGGGGAAGAATCGGCACTATGATTCCCGGCATGCCACTTATTGGAGAGCGGATGCAAACAAGGGAGAAAAGGTCATGGTGCATTCCGGGTTTTCGCTATCTCCCATCCTATGATTAAGGTGCCAGGTGCACCGAAACGCGTCAGGAAAGCAATTATTTCAGACTCTATTTCCGGTTTCATAAATAAAAGGGTCTTGTTGAACCACCCTCTGTTTGGAGTGCGTCCTCGAAGCTTGGAGGCTTTTTTTGGTATGTTTATGCACGGCTGCTCCGGCCGTGGAGGATGCACCGCCTGGAGAAACTGAACAGGTCTGCGCGCTGCGAACTGAATTGCAGTGGCCTTACAGCACGGAGGTTTTTGAAATTGGGGAACTGGAAAAGAGATCTGTAGCCTAATGGAGGGCTTTAAAAACATTTACAAACATTGGGAACATGAAAGACTTGTGAAAACCGGAACCTCACCGAGGGGGAAGAATCGGCACTATGATTCCCGGCATGCCACTTATTGGAGAGCGGGTGCAAACAAGGGAGAAAAGGTCATGGTGCATTCCGGGTTTTCGCTATCTCCCATCCTATGATTAAGGTGCCAGGTGCACCGAAACGCGTCAGGAAAGCAATTATTTCAGACTCTATTTCCGGTTTCATAAATAAAAGGGTCTTGTTGAACCACCCTCTGTTTGGAGTGCGTCCTCGAAGCTTGGAGGCTTTTTTTGGTATATATATACACATGTACACATAGATATATATATACACATATATAGATATATATATACATATATACACACATATATATATATATATACACACACATATATATATACATACACATATATATATACACATATATATATACACATATATATATATACACATATACACACACATATATACACACATATATATACACACATATATACACACATATATATATACACACACATATATATATATATACACACATATATATACATATATATATATACATATACATATATATATACATATATATATACATATATATACATATATACACATATATATATATACACATATATATATATATACACATATATATATATATACACATATATTACCTACTGGCGATAGCCAGTAGGTATATATAGTTAGGATTTTTTCTCTATGGAACTTTTGAAAATTCTATGCCTAATAACTTTGCGTTTGTGGACGGAATTGGCTGAAATTTTCAGGAAAATGGCACATTTTGTTTCTGAGCAGCTCCTGGAAATTTGGGGGGGGTTCGTCAAGGGGGGGCCGAGAAAAAAGGGGGGTCCCAAAACGCGTTTTTCCCATGTTAATTTCCATAGGGCGGTTGGCCTCACTTTTAGCCCGAACGGCTGAATGGATTTCCAAGAAACTTGGCAAAATTGTAGGGACTGTTAGCCCGATGTGCCTTTGCTAGGTCTCAATATATGTGCTTCAGTGGATTTTGAGAAATTAACGTTTAAAACAAGATATATATCTGTAACAGCGCTCCGGGCAGCGCTCCGGTTCGCGAACTTTTCGCGTATCGGAACTTTGCGAAGCGAAGCTGATTGGCTCTCCGGTGTCTGTCAACATTCTAAACAGTCCGGAGCGGCCGCCATCTTGTCTCTCGGTAGGATCGAGAGACAAGAGGAGGCCAAAACAAAGGGGGAAGTGAAGGAAAGGGGGCAAAGTAGATCCCTTCTGACCCCCTAGGATTGATGAGGGGGATATTATAGAGCCACGCCGGGCCCAAAAAAAAAAAAAAAAATTCAGATTTTTTCGCCGTAGAGACGCGTCTTGGTTCGCGAACCGGGCAGCTAACCGGGCAGCTAACCGGGAAGCTAACCGTCAGTGTAACCCAAAAAAAAAAAAAAAAATTCCGATTTTTTCGCCGTAGAGACGCGTCTTGGTTCGCGAACCGGGCAGCTAACCGGGCAGCTAACCGGGAAGCTACCCGGCAGTGTAACCCAAAAAAAAAAAAAAAAAAATTCAGATTTTTTCGCCGTAGAGACGCGTCTTGGTTCGCGAACCGGGCAGCTAACCGGGCAGCTAACCGGGAAGCTAACCGGCAGTGTAACCCAAAAAAAAAAAAAAAATCCGATTTTTTCGCCGTAGAGACGCGTCTTGGTTCGCGAACCGGGCAGCTAACCGGGCAGCTAACCGGGAAGCTAACCGGCAGTGTAACCCAAAAAAAAAAAAAAAATCCGATTTTTTCGCCGTAGAGACGCGTCTTGGTACGCGAACCGGGCAGCTACCCGGGCAGCTAACCGGCAGTGTAACGGGAGTCTGAGGAGTAGCTGATTGGCTGTCAATATTGTAAACAGTCCGGAGCGGCCGCCATCTTGTCTCTCGGTAGGATCGAGAGACAAGAGGAGGCCAAAACAAAGGGGGAAATGAAGGAAAGAGGGCAAGGTAGACCCCTTCTGACCCCCTAGGATTGATGAGGGGGATATTATAGAGCCACGCCGGGCCAAAAAAAAAACCAAACAAAAAAATCCGATTTTTTCGCCGTAGAGACGCGTCTTGGTACGCGAACTGGGCAGCTAACCGGGCAGCTACCGGGAAGCTAATCGGCAGTGTAACGGGAGTCTGAGGAGAAGCTGATTGGCTGTTATCATTGTAAACAGTCTGGAGCGGCCGCCATCTTGTTTCTCTGTGGGATCGAGAGACAAGAGGTGGAAAAAAAAAAGGTGTAAATGAATGAAAGGGGTAAGGCAGACCCCTCCTGAACCCCTAGGATTGATGAGGGGGCTATTAAAGTTCCCTGGGGGGTGAAAAAAAAAAATTTGCGATTTTTCGCGGTAAAGGTGCTTCCTGGTACGTTAACCGGGCAGCTAACCGGCAGCGTAACGGGAGTCCGACATATTGTGTTTTTTGAACGTTTGTGATATGTGCACGTGTGGATTTTGTCTAATTAAGGTTAAAAAAATATATATATATCTTTAAGCGTGTTCTGGCGCGCTTACGTTTTGGGTTTGGTTTGCGCTGCAGAGACGATACGTCACGGTTATGCGATGCATCATGAGGCGTCTCACGGGCTACGTGATACGTCACTTAATAAAGAATATATTTTACAGCTATAGATATTAGCTTTTAAAAAAACAATGAAATTCACAGAAAAAACCATAGGTTATAGACCATATATAGTTAGGGATTAGCATTTAAAAAACCTTATTTTATTTGCACAAAACCATTGAAATTCCATATATAGTTAGTTGCACTAACTATATATCGCGGACCCGCAATCCACTGCTAATGATGTCACATATTACATCATTCATGACATGGTCAGTGACATCACTGATGACATCACTGATGACATCTCAAATGACATCACTGATGACATCACTGATGACAACACCCAGTGACTGTATGTTTCTGTAAAGTTAAAATATGTCTTACATATTGAAGAATGAGTGGATGTATAAGTGTCTGGATGAAGGATTTAGTAGGTGCATGACTGACTGTATGAGAGAATGATTAAATGTGTCTCACTGAGTGCATGGGTTAGTGATTAAAGTGTCTTAATTTGGCAATCAATATTTATGTTCTTCTGTAAACTGCTGCATGTTTAAATCAGTAGCTATATCAGTAACTATATGGGTTATTGAATGGTTGCCCAAGTATTTGTATGGGAGACTGAGTGTGTGTGTGGGTGGCTGGGAGGTGTATAACTCTGTGCATAGATGTGTGAGCGGTTGATTCCCTGGGTGTATGGGTTCAAAAGTGCATGTAGAAACAGCTGTATGGACAGTTGACTGTGTGCATGAGTATATTGGTGAGTGAATGGATATCTCAGTTCTACATGTCAAAGTAAGTACATATGTAAAACACACTCCATGTGAGAGTTGACATATATAAATAACTGAACATAAGAGCCAGTGAATGTGAGAGTGGCTGTATGAATCATTGTGAACTTGTATCAAGGATTGTATAAGAGAGTAAATATGTGTTAGTATATGTTTGAATAAGTAAGGTGTGTATAACTGTATAGTTAAGGAAATGGAGATGTGATTGATTCTTTGCATGACTGTATAGGTGTGTGAGTAACTCCATGGATGTGTGACAGTCTGTGAGTGCCTGTTTACACTGAGTGTATCAAAGGTTATATTAGAGTCTGAAGATGTATTATCACATAAATGATATCATCAGTGATGTAATCAGTAATGTCAAATGAGATGTCAGTGATGTCATCAGTGATGTCATTTGAGATGTCATCAGTGATGTCATCAGTGATGTCATTTGAGATGTCATCAGTGATGTCATCAGTGATGTCACTGACCATGTCATGAATGATGTAATATGTGACATCATTAGCAGTGGATTGCGGGTCCGCGATATATAGTTAGTGCAACTAACTATATATGGAATTTCAATGGTTTTGTGCAAATAAAATAAGGTTTTTTAAATGCTAATCCCTAACTATATATGGTCTATAACCTATGGTTTTTTCAGTGAATATATATATACACATATATATATATACACATATATACACATATATACACATATATATATATACACATATATATATATACACATATATATATATATACATACACATATATATATATATATACATACACATATATATACATATATATACACATATATATATATATATATACACACATATATATATATATATACACACACATATATATATATATACACACACATATATATATATATATACACACATATATATACACATATATATATATATATATATACACATATATATATATACACACATATATACACACATATATATATATATATATACACATATATATATATATATATATATATTTCCGCCACTCCACTTCGCAAGCAGGACGCAGGCGCTCTCTTCTCCCGAAGAGACACATGGAGCACAGACCCAAGTTAGTAGAAAAATCGTTGGTTTATTGAGCTGCTACTCAGTCGGCCATTACGCGTTTCGGTACTGACGTACCTTGATCACATGACACAGTAAATGGTCACCTGGTTTCTTATATACCAACATTTACGTTTTTTTCTCTTTTGTTGGTGATGCAATTTAAAGTGACAGTGCTCTAATTACAGTAACAAATCTGTACATTCGCTATGAAAGCATTTTTGGCTCCATATTGCATTTTGGCATACATTTCATATCGGTATAAATACCATAAGACACATTTACATAGTAATATGTACATCTTCAATTTATCTATCTGTACAAATTTCGCAATAAAGTGCATTGTATCTCGGTATAAATACCCTAGAGCAGATTTCTAAAGGAGTATAATAAATATGTAAATAAATAAATATACATTTGATTAAAAAGACTCATTTCTTTTCTAACTCTGTGCAAATTCGCATGTGCAAGATAATACCTCTACCGGTTTTCATATTACATATGTTTAGTATCCATGAAATTAATTTGTTTGGGCCACTTTGTATGTTCTGGACAGATTTTAATGTGGTTTAAAAAGTCCTATTCAGAAGCCTCTGATAAGGACGGTGTTACAAAAGAAAAGAAAAAGAAACGTGTTGTCGTGTAAACCCTGATGACAGAAAAAGAAAAGAAAACACCCTAGAAAAAGTGTGGCAACATACAATTCACGATTTTTTATCTATGAGTTGTTGTGATAAAAATCAGTTGCTAGTAAAAACCTTTTTATGCTAATTTTTATTGTTTTCTGTTGTGGCTATGTTTTTTTGTTTTGTGTGATATACTAAATTCATTTATATTTACCAGGGGAGTTATTTGTGGGTATATGTTATTGTTCTGTTACTTCCACTATACTCCATTTACACTGTATCTATACTACCTACTTCATGACTGTTGTTATAGGCATGTATACAGATCTTCAGTTATATTAAGCCCATATGGTTGTTTAGAATCTAGCTTTAGTATATAGCTAGTTTCCAATCTCCTTAATTTTTCATCCCGATCCCCTCCTCTCTTACTTGGGGGTATTGTGTCTATGAGGTAGTATTTCAGTGATTTAACATCTCCCTGGTGTTTTTCATTAAAATGACGGGCAACTGGGTAACTCGGGTCTTTGTTTTTAATTGCACGTATATGTTGCAATATTCTTTTATGTCCCTGCAATTTTGTGCTTCCCACATATCTTAAATTGCAGGGACACTCGAGGATATAGACCACATATTCCGTTTTGCACGTTAGCATATGTTTAATTTTTTGTTCACCTTTACCAAATGCTAATGTAAAACTCTTTTTGTTCACCCCATTCAAGCAAGCTTTACACGTTTGGCATTTATAGAAACCTTGTCTCTGGTTAAACCAGTTCTTTTTGGCGATTTCTATTGGGTTGTTCACTACTAATCTGTCTCTCATATTTGGTGCTCTTCTATGAGTGACTGTTGGTTTGCTTGGTAAATGAGGACCTAATACCGGGTCATTCTTAACCAATGGCCAATTTTTTCGAATAATTCGACCAATTTCTTTGTTTTGTTTGTTGTAGCTTACAATCATTCTGAAGTCGTCATCTTGTGGTTTCTTTGTGTTTGATGCTTGTGTGTTTGTCTTTGCTAAGGCTGTTTCTAAAAGGGAGCTTCTGTCTACCTCGTTGCTTTTTGTTATTGCCTTTTCAATGCATTTTATAGAGTACCCTCGTTCTAAAAATCTGTTCTTGCTTGATTCTTGTGCTTTGGAGAGTTCTTCTGGTGTGCTACATATGCGTTTAATTCGTAGCATTTCACCGTACGGTATGCTGTCTATAAGATGTTTCGGGTGATGGCTGGTTGCATGTAGTATGGAGTTTACAGCTGTTGGCTTTCTGTGTATTTTAGTCTCCAAATTGCCATTTTCTATATACACCTCTACATCTAGGAATATTACATTTGTAGGGCTGATATCTGCAGTAAAGTTCAAGTTAATGTCATTCTGGTTGAGCTTATCAATGAATGTTTCAGCCTCTGATTTGGTACCTTGCCATATAATAAACAGATCATCGATATATCTCCACCAACATTTTACATGATCATTTAGTATGTTGTTGAAGTTACGATGGAGAATCAATTCCTCCCACCACCCCATATGGAGGCAGGCGTAGCTAGGGGAGAAACTAGCTCCCATAGCTACGCCTCTTATTTGTTGGTACAGGCTATGTTGGAAGAGAAAAATGTTATTATATAAACAGAATTCCATCATGTCTAATAACATTTTGCTATGTTCTACATAAACAATATCTCTTTGATTCAGATAGAATTCCGTGGCCCGCAAGCCATCTCTATGCCTGATGCTCGTGTATAACGAGGTGATGTCCATTGTTATCAGCAGGAAGTCTGATTGCCACTTTATATCTTTTATTTTAGCCAAGAAGTCCCCTGTGTCTCTCAGATATGAGGGTAAATGTTGGACATGTTCTTGTATATATATGCACATATATATATATATATACACACATATATACACACATATATATACACATATACATATATATCGACACATATATATATATGTGTGTGTGTATATATATATAAATATATATATATACACACATATATACATATATATACATACATATACACACATATATATATACACATATATATATACACATATATATATACACAGATATATATATATACATACATATACACAGATATATATATATATATACATATATATATATATACACAGATATATATATATACACAGATATATATATATATATACATATACACAGATATATATATATATACATATACACATATATATATTAATATTTTAAACATCAATAACATCAATCTGAAATTCACCTGTACCGTTAGTCCAACAAATATTTATTTTCTAGCTCTACAGAAAAGAAACGGCTGGAAATTCCATCCTTCACTACACCAGCTTCCATCCTAAACATCTTATTCGAAGCATTCCCTACGGGGAAATGCTGAGAATAAAAAGGATTTGCAGCAACCCCACAGATCTTACCATGGCCCAAAGTGAATGCAAAGAGCGATTCCTCACCCGAGGATATCCCATGCATATTATTCAAACTGCCATGGACAAAACAATGGAACTGGACAGAACTCTTCTTCTAGTTCCCAGAGCCATTAGAAATCCCTTAACCCCTGCTTTGACCAAATCAGTTGAACCAGAAAGTGCCAGACTCATCGTGCCGTACAGTATTCAAAAAGGCCACGATCAGCAAAATAATTAACCAGAATTGGTCACTTATACGCTCTGATCCAATAATTGGCCACAAAATGCCCAGTAAACCCAGTATCACCTACAAGAGAGCAATTTCTCTCCATAACAGTCTAGTTTCCAGTTGTCCAGAAGTCATCCCATCCAAGGACTCGCTAAAAAATTCCCGGGGGTTTACCAAATGTCATACATGTAAAGCCTGTACTTACGGTATAAACAAAACCAGTTACCGTACAGCCTTCAGCAACAGGGAAATCAAGATTTCCAAATCCCTCCATTGCAAAACAGAGTACGCCATCTACATCTTGGAGTGTACTTGTCCCTTACGGTACGTAGGGAGTACAAAATTACCAGCGAGTGCTAGGGTATTACAACATATCAGAGCGATTACCAACTCTGACCCCACCTACCCAGTGGCGAGACATTTTCGTGAGGTCCATAACAACAACTTGAAGGACCTCAAATACTATGTCATCGACACCATTCCCAAAACAAAACAGGGAGGTGATAGGGAACGCAAGATGCGCATGTTGGAGACCAGATATATCTTAAACTTCAACAGTAAAAGCCCTGGAGGATTGAATAATACTGAAGACTTACACACATGTTTATGACTCAATTTCTTTGACTTCTACTACCCCCTCAATGAAATGAACGAAAAAAATTTTTTTGTAATTTTTCTGTTGCTCCCGATACTTTTTGTTAACCAGCCCCCTGTATCCTTTTCCATTTTGTTCTCATGAACTATATTTGCATCTGGTGCATCCAATTGAATGTCTGTGCCAGATAATCAAGTCTATATTCCATTCTACCTATATATAGATTTTGAAAACCAGCCTAATGCAACTGCCTCAAGCTTCTCACCCAATCCTGCCTACTCAGGATTTTTTATTTTTAGGATTATCCTCACCTTAACTTTAGAGCACTTAAAGCACTTTACTCACTTTTTGAAGTATTATCCAACTGTGTTTCGCAATTGATTGTTTAGCAACACATAGAAGGGTTTTTCATCAAATGGCATTCAGGCCGATAGTATAAAATGACCAGTAATTGTCAATATGCATTGTGTAAATACATGAATTATAAATGTTTGTAAATATATGATCCATATATTTTTGTATATACATACATATGACAAAGAAATTATTTTTCTACCACATATATATATATTTTTTTTTTCATGGCGGTACATACATACCCTTTTATAATGTGTGATTTTTCTACTTAGTTTTGTGAAAAAATTACTTTAATCTTGTATTAGAGAATGTTATGCAATGCAGGTATTTATACTGACATTTGTGCATTTATGCGTATACATTTTCAAAATTACATTTTTTTTATTTCAATGCAAATCTTTTTTAAGATATTACTGGCATTTTAGTATAAATTTAACTGTTCGTCCCTTCTATCAGTTGGTAAAAGCAACATTACTTTAAATTTCTTTTGTATTTTACAAAGCGCAGTCTCTCTTCTAAATAGCGCTAAATGTTGCTTGTTCACTTTTTCTTTATGTCACTTACACTTGCAATCACGTGTTTGAAGTGCTAGCTGTTTAAAAGGTCCAGTAAAAAATGCTAACGTTGTCATGTGATCAAGCCACTCCGGTGGTGAAACGCGTTATGGCGGACTCATGAAAAAATAAACGCTACTTGCTTTTTGCACATACTTTGGGCTCGTGTCTGCTTCCTTGGTGCTGGCTGGGAATTCGTCGCTGCACCCGATCTTTGCAAGCAGTCTTTTGGATATATATATATATATATACACACATATATATATATATATATATACACACATATATATATATATACACATATATACACATATATATATATATACACATATATACACACATATATATATATATATACACACATATATATATATACACATATATACACACATATATATATATATATACACATATATATATAAACATATATATATACACACATATATACACACACATATATATATACACACATATATATACACACATATATACACACACATATATATATATATACACACACACACACACATATATATGTATATATATATATATATAAAAATATATATACACACATATATATATATACACACATTGTGTGTGTGTGTATATATATATATATATATATATATATATATATATATATATATATATATATATATATATATATATATATATATATATATATATATATATATATAACCAAGGTTCCCCCTCTGAGAAGAACGACACAGGCTGCCTTTGGATGCTTCAAGTGGATTTATTTATTTAGGGCACAGTATAATCATGGAACAGTTGATTAGCCCACTGGGGAAAGATTTATTTTGTTAAATGGAGGCATTTATAATTTTGTAAACATTTGAAGTGATTGCTTCAAAAACGGCACCAAAAATGGATAAATATTTCGCCAACCGGCGGAAATCCTTGGAAATTTATTTTATTAGTAATTGACTATGAACTTTGAATGGCCAGATGTATATTATTTTGCCTCGTTTTGTGTAAAAATGTACTAGATAACAATTGGTCAATTGTTGTTGCAATACACCAGTCAAAGATGGCGACCAAACTGGCTGAACAGATGAACTGTAGTCCTACCTCTATGCACTTGATTTTTCACCATGTAAATAGCACTTTGAAGTTGTACACGCTAACCGTGACCAAGCCTTAGTGGCGAAACGCGTCGGTAGGGAGCTGCCGATTCTGTGCCCTAAATAAATCCACTTGAAGCATCCAAAGGCAGCCTGTGTCGTTCTTCTCAGAGGGGGAACCTTGGTTTTGTACAATAGGGTGTCCGGCACCCACACAGGCTCGCCGTAACCAGAGACGAGGAATAGCCGGGAGCGGTGTTGGAGTTTGAATTTATGTTCCTCGTTTCCCGCCAGAGAACTTCGTTTCAACTAACTCCGAAAAGGAATTCATCACAAGCGGAGGTAACGAAGAACGAGTTTGTGAGTAAATAGAAGTAAACTCATCAATACTGGGGCAGGTACAACGCACCAGCACAAAGCAGCAGGGGAGTACATTAATAACCCGAGCCGATGAGTTCTGCAGAAAACAGCGGGAAGCACGACCGGGGGTTTTAAACCTGCTGCAAAACTCGGACTACTGGCGGTAGCGGAGTAGACAACGAACGGGATATCGCAAGTTTGTGTCTACCTTTGGGTGCTTTCACTGCTGGGAGCAGCAACATAACTGAACAGAGGCGCGGAGGATGGCGGCTCGGTTTGAAGCAAAGCGCAAAGAAATGTCGGACCGTTTATTTTTTACGGACCCAACACCTGGCACCAGCACTGAAGGACAGCAACAGGGGGAACATACCCTGCTAACAAACGAAGTCAAGATCCAACAACTCTTTGACAAACTTGACAAACTATACCGTAAGGAAGTGGCAAAGTGGTGGGAGACGGAGTCGCTTCAAAAACACCTTGATGTTCAACGCGTCCCAAGGGGATTGAGAATATATACTATCCCTACGTTCGAAAATCCGGATCCCGAGATGCTGGAGGAGTGGGCTTGTAACTCCAAAGACTGTTCATCCACCATGATGAGAATTCTGATAAAATACGCTGTCAAGGACAGAGCAAAATTATTAGAACAGATTGATGAAATTTTATCAGAATTAGGAAAAATAACAACTCAGGAAAAAATCCAAGAGTTCATGACAAAATTGGAAGTAAGATTAAAGAAACTAGAGGAGGAAATAACTGCTAAAAAACAACGGGAATTTATAAGAGACTTTAAAGATTACCAGTCTGGCAGAACCCTCACGTTTCACAAAAAGTATGACCACTTATTCCAGAAAGAAAGCGGAGAACCAACTGAAAAAGCCAACACCACCGTGGAGGAAGACAGCACCATTCCTGAAGAAAGTGACGCCTCAGACGGAAATCTTTCCGATACTACCGGGAGCGCCCCAGGAACACCGATGCGAGGAGCAGGCAGAGGAAGAGTCAATTTCCTGAAACAATTTCAAATGCTAAACAAAGTCAAGCAGAACCAGCAAGGAGGGCAAGCGGACCAGGATTTTCACAGGGGCCGAGGACGAAACTTTCGGGGAAAAGCCGGAGGTTTCAGAGGAACCAAAAAGCAAGGAGGAGAAAGAAAAGAAGATTCCAACGCACCCGCGCCCATGCAGACAAGAGCCAGAAAAGGGACAAGATGACGGTAGTCAACCTCTCCAAACGTGAGTTAACTGACGCAGAAATTGAGTTATTGGCTTTGGGTTTATCATTTTGCCCCATGCGTAAATTAGACTATGTTCAAACACGCATAGACACATTTTGCTTTATACGTAAACTGAAGCTTAAAAAATGGTTCAAATTCCATACACCTAACTCTACAGAAAATGAGGAGGGAGAACCTATAGATATTCAGACTTTGCCCACGCTAGATGTTACAACAAATACATCAGAGAAAACTGATGAGGACGATGATGACAATGATGAACAAATAGTTGATATCTCAAGTAAAAGTGGCTTTAAACCCAAATCTAGATTCTTACCGGTGGTTCAAAGCGATGCCATTGATGTCTTTGAACGCAGTGTCACTAAAGATCTAAAAAATCTAAGATATAATACCAAGGGTTTGGCCAAACATAACCTAACTAAAGAACAAAGTAACGCACTTGACTCCCTCAAGAATGACGACTCTATTGTAATCCGTCAATCGGATAAGGGAGGAAATGTGGTGGTATGGGGGAAGGCTGAATATCTATCAGAGGGGCACAAACAACTAAATGACAAACAATGTTATTGTAAAGCTAATGTGGATGAACTTAATAATT
>NC_141687.1:1025997765-1026002765 GCF_964263255.1 Lissotriton vulgaris
AGTAGTAGAGAGTAAGTAGTAGAGTGAGTAGTAGAGAGCAGTAGAGAGTGAGTAGTAGAGAGTAGGAGAGAGTAAGTAGTAGAGAGTAGTGGAGAATATTCCATAGTTTGGCACAGCACCACTTTCACAATGAGTCCAATCAAATCATATCACTTAGAGTACTTATTGAAGCGCTGAATCTTGGTGTATATTCAAATGCTTTTATTTTCCTTAAGTTTATGTACCACAGCCAGCCGAAACGTTTCGTTCTGTACAACAGAACTTCTTCAGGGCGTTCTTATTTCCTTCAAGTTATGTCGGTATCCCGTTGTCATATAACTAGATATTTCTTCCAAATGTTAGACGAGACATAAGTATATTCTTATTAAAAGTGACTAGGTATCAATTTTACCCACACAATTCGGGCAGACTTGAGTAATTTATAGCATCCTCACAGTCAGTCTTTCAAAAATTCCAAAGTATAGGACATGATAATCCAAATCCAAATGTTTCTCAAGAAAAGTCATTTACAATCGTTCGGAATATCGGTGTTTGGGCAGATATGATCCAGGGACCCCCAGTATGCAAGGGGAATTAGTCCCCCCTCTGCAAAGGCGCCAGTGGCCTGCATTGCAGAGAGGTGTAACAAGGGTGTGGCCTCATTACACTTCTCTGCAATGCAGCTCCCTCGCGCATACTGGAGGCTCCTGGTGGACTAGTTGACCCCAGGGACCCCCAGTATGCAAGGGGAATTAGTTCCCCCTCTGCAAACGCGGCAGTGGGCTGCGTTGCAGAGAGGTGTAACAAGGGGCATAGTCTCATTACACCTCTGCAATGCAGCCCCAGGCGCATACTGGAGGTTCCAGGTGGGCTAATTGGCCCCCAGGGGCCCCCAGTATGCAAGGGGAATTAGTTTCCCCTCTTCAAACATGCACGGGGGCTGCGTTGCAGAGAGGTGTAAAAAGGGTTGAGGCTTCATTACACCTCTCTGCAATGCAGTCCCCTGGCGCATACTGGAGATTCCTGGTGGGCTTTCAGGTCTTATATAGTTAGGAATTAGCATTAAAAAAACCTTTGAAATTCACTGAAAAAACCACAGGTTTCACACCAGTTATAGTTAGGAATTAGCATTTAAAAAACCTTTGAAATTCACTGAAAAAACCATAGGTTTCACACCAGTTATAGTTAGGAATTAGCATTTAAAAAACCTATTAAATTCACTGACAAAACCAGTTATAGTTAGCTGGAAATTTTACTGACATAAAACCATTGAAATTCACACGTTATAGTTAGTTGGACTCACTATAACTTGCGCGCCTGCAATGCACTGCTGATGACATCACATATTACATCACTCATGACATGGTCAGTGACATCACTCATGACATCACTGATGACACCATCCTTGTGACAGAGTGACAGACCTAATTTCAGTGTAATGTAACGCTTGAAACACATATTCAAAAATAGAAACAAACATTTTCAAAAAATGGAGATACCCAAACCAGTAACAACAACCAATTCAGTAATTCCACCATCTATATACTCATCCACTCATTCACCAACAGTTCTATATAGTCACTCATATATATACTCTCTCATCATATGTAGTGATACACCTATACATCCTGTTACACATCAGCAGTCATCCAAAAGTTACTCACACACATACTCACACATGCACATAAACTATTGAACATCCATTTATTTGCATATACATTTATACACACACTACCACCTTACTTCTAAGGAAACTTACACATACTTACTCTCTTAAACAATCACTTATAGAAGCACATACTTATTTAAACAGGAACTCCTACAATCTCTCACTATATATACTATACTCACTTATATACATCAATACTCACATATACTAGATTAAAACATATGTCGTTACTAATGAAGACACTAGTGAGACAGTCATTCACTCACTACCACACACATATACACACTCGTCCACCCATACAGTCCTGCACATATGCTGTCTTCAAAACACATACAAACAGTGAGTCAGTCACCAACCCCTGCAGCCACTTATACACAAAGAGAAACACTGATACAAACATTTAAATATTTAAACAAAACTCGCTAATATATGTATTCACTAAGATACACTTAATAAGCCAGTTAACCAACCAATTTTTTTTAAAAAAAACATCCATTTACACACCTATTTAAACATTTATTCTTCCATCGACCTTTACAAATACATATATAAAACAAATTTATTTTTCAGAAAGACACACATTCACTGGATGGTGTCATCAGTGATGTCATGAGTGATGTCACTGACCATGTCATGAGTGATGTAATATGTGACGTCATCAGCAGTGCATTGCAGGCGCGCAAGTTATAGTGAGTCCAACTAACTATAACGTGTGAATTTCAATGGTTTTATGTCAGTAAAATTTCCAGCTAACTATAACTGGTTTTGTCAGTGAATTTAATAGGTTTTTTAAATGCTAATTCCTAACTATAACTGGTGTGAAACCTATGGTTTTTTCAGTGAATATACACATATATATATATATGTGTGTGTGTATATATATATATATACATATATATATACATATATATACACATATGTACATACATATATATATACACACATATATATATACACATATATGCACATATATATATATACACATATATATATATATACACATACATATATATACACAGATATATATATATACATATACACATATATATATATATATATTACCTACTGGCGGTCGCCAGTAGGTAGTTATAGTTAGGATTTTTTTCAATGTTAAATCTCAAAATTCTATTTGGAATAACTTTGGCACCGGTTGACGAATCTGCCTGAAAATTTCCTGAAAATGGCCTAGTCAAGCTCCGGTTCTTCCTTGAAAGTTTGGGGGGGATACGTCAAGCAGGGGCCGAGATAAAAGGGGGGTCCCAAAACACGTTTTCCCCATGTTAATTTCCATAGGGCGGTCGATTTCACTTTTAGCCCGAACGGCTGAATGAATTTCCATCAAACTTGGCAAAATTGTAGGGACTGGTAGCCCGATGTGCCTTTGCTATGTCTCAAGATATGTGCTCCAGTGGATTTTGAGTAATTTAGGTTCAAAAAAATATATATATCTATAGGCGCTCTCCGGTGCGCGCACCGGAGAGCGCTCCAGGCGCGCCACGCGACTTGCGCGCAGAAAGCTGATTGGCTCTCAGTTGTCTGTAAACATTCGAAACAGTCCGGAGTGGCCGCCATCTTGTGTCTCGGTAGGATCGAGACACGAGAGGTGGGCAAAACAAAGAGGGAAATGACCATAAGGGGGCAGGGTAGACCCCCCCTTGACCCCCTAGGTTTGATGTGGGGGCTATAAAAGGGCCCCGCGGGGCATTTAAAATATTTTTTTTTTTCGTTTTGCGCGGGGAAAACGCCCGGTACGCGCACCAGGTAGCGCACCGGGGAGCGTAAAATGAGGGAAAAAGATGACAGAATATAAAAAAAAGAAGCCTTTATTTAGAAATTGGAGGTAGTTCTAAAAAGAACTTTTTTTTTTCTTCTTTTTGTTGTTTTATATTTTTTTTGTGTTTTTTGAACTTTTTGAACTTTTTTTGGCTTTTCAAAACAGTTTTATATTTTTTTTGTATTTTTTTAGGGGGAGAAACAAAAAAAGGGAATTGAAACTGGCTCAACTGGAGCAAAAAAATAAAAAACCCAAAAAATTACTTCTTTTTGGGGCACTTGTGATTATTACCTGCAAGGACGATGAGCTTAACGCTTTTTTCACCATAGGCGATAAGCTTGCCACATGCAGAACAAGTGATTTTAAAATCAGCAAATCTTGGCTGAATGCAAGGCATCATCTCGGATGTTTCTGGTCCTGATGAAGTGGGTTGGTTTGTTTGGGAGGTGGTCCTTGACGACTTGGGGAGGTTACTGGCCAGTTCCCTGAACTCAGCACAAGAGTAGTTGTTTGGGTGCTTTCTGGTCATATGACGAATCATGGTATAGTTACCAAATGAATATTTTTTGTTTGGGTTGCCCCGTGAAAGTTCATCATTGCAGATTAGGCAAGTTACCTTGGGCGCATTAACTTTTTTCTTGCCCTCTGGGATTGAAAAAAACTCCCATATAATGTGTGGCTTGGGTTTGTATGGAGTATTTTCTTCAGGCAGCCATCTTCTCCTCCCCTCCTCCTTTTCCTCTTCCTCCTCCTCCTGTTCTTGACCACCAATATAATCTTGAGGTGGTCCTCTTGGTGGTTGTGGTGGTGGTGGTGGGGCAGATGCACCAGCTGCTGCTGCTACTGAAGCCATTATTAATATCAAAAAGGTACAGAGATGTACAAACAGGTCTTCCTCAGTCAAAGGACAAAGTCAGAATAAGGAAAAAAGGTGGGGTCTTTCATCATTTAGAAAAAAAACTGTCCTGAACCAATGAGAATTGTTATTTTCAGGTCACAAGACCAGGGGCTTCATCATTATGAAACTAAAACTGTTATGAACCAATGAAAAGTGTTATTTTCAGGTCACATGACCCGACGCGCTTACGCTACGCGCCCCCGGGCGCGCCCGGGGGCGCTCTGGGTCGCGTAGCGTAAGCGCGTCGGATGTTTACGTTGCGCGATCGTATTCGCTCGAGTACTTCGGGGGCGCTTACGCCGTGCGTATCACGCGGACGCGGCTACGCGATACGTCATGATCATGTTTTCGTTCGCGATATTGGCGCTTACGGGACGCTCCTCGGAGCGCGCCCGGGGGCGCTTTATAAAAGTACGCTTTTCGGGGCGCTCCCCGGGAAGCGCACCGGGAGCGCTCAAAAGCAAAAAATAAAAAAATAAAAAATGGGAAAAATTGTAGGGACTGGTAGCCCTATTCTTAAGTGGTTTTTACGAAAATTAACTTTGATAAAATATATATTGTGCTACATTGGGCTATATATATATGCCAAAATGCCAAAATGTAACCCAAATGTAGTCCAATGTAGCCCAATGTAGCCCAAAGATGGCCACCAGAGACCAAAAAATTTAAATGTAGCCCAA
>NC_141687.1:1026007765-1026015265 GCF_964263255.1 Lissotriton vulgaris
TGTATGCATATAAGTGTATGTATGCATGCATTTATGTTTGTATTTATATAGATATACAGATGATATATGTTTATATATGTATGTATATATATATATATTCACTGAAAAAACCATAGGCTATAGACCATATAGAGTTAGGAATTAGCATTTACAAAACCTTGAAAATTCACTGAAAAAACCATAGGTTATAGACCATATATAGTTAGGAATTAGCATTTACAAAACCTTGAAAATTCACTGAAAAAACCATAGGTTATAGACCATATATAGTTAGGAATTCGCATTTACAAAACCTTATTTTACTCACACAAAACCATTGAAATTCCATATATAGTTAGTTGCACTAACTATATATCGCGCACCCGCAATCCACTGCTGATGATGTCACATATTACATCATTCATGACATGGTCAGTGACATCACTGATGACATCACTGATGACATCTCAAATGACATCACTGATGACATCACTGATGACAACATCCAGTGACTGTATGTTTCTGTAAAGTTAAAATATGTCTTACATATTGAAGAATGAGTGGATGTATAAGTGTCTGGATGAAGGATTTAGTAGGTGCATGACTGACTGTATGAGTGAGTGATTAAATGTGTCTCACTGAGTGCATGGGTTAGTGACTAAACTGTCTTAATTTGTGCATCATTATGTCTGTTGTTCTGTAAACTGTTGCATGTGTTGATAAGTAGCTATATGAGTAACTATATGAGTTATTGATTGGTTGCCCAAGTATTTGTATGGGAGACTGAGTGTGTGTGTGGATGGCTGGGAGGTGTATGACTCTGTGCATAGATGTGTGAGCAGTTGATTCACTAGATGTATGGTTTCAAAGTGCATGTGGAAACAGCTGTATGGGCGGTTGACTGTGTGCATGAGTGTATTGGTGAGTGAATGGATATCTCAGTGCTACATGTCAAAGTAAGTACATATGTAAAACACAGTACATGTGAGAGTTGACATATATAAATAACTGTGCATAAGAGCCAGTGAATGTGTGAGTGGCTGTATGGATCATTGTGAACTTGTATCAGGGATTGTATAAGAGAGTAAATATGTGTTAGTATATGTTTGAATAAGTAAAGTTTGTATAACTGTATAGTTGAGGAAATAGAGGTGTGATTGATTCTTTGCATGACTGACTAGGTGTGTGAGTAACTCCATGGATGAGTGACAGTCTGTGAGTGTCTGTTTACACTGATTGTATCTAAGGTTATATTAGAGTCTGAAGAGGTTCATCGTATTATCACATGAATGATATCATCAGTGATGTGATCAGTAATGTCAAATGAGATGTCATCAGTGATGTCATCAGTGATGTCATTTGAGATGTCATCAGTGATGTCATCAGTGATGTCACTGACCATGTCATGAATGATGTAATATGTGACATCATCAGCAGTGGATTGCGGGTGCGCGATATATAGTTAGTGCAACTAACTATATATGGAATTTCAATGGTTTTGTGTGAGTAAAATAAGGTTTTGTAAATGCGAATTCCTAACTATATATGGTCTATAACCTATGGTTTTTTCAGTGAATATATATATATATATATATATATATATATATATATATATATATATATATATATATATATATATATATATATATATATATATATATATATATCTACACATATATATATATATATATATATATATATACACACACACATATATATATATATATACACACATATATACACATATATATTTACACACATATATATATATATATATATATATATACACACATATATATATATACACATATACACACACATATATATATATATACACATATATATATATATAAAAGAAAAGAGAAACGCTTCTTCCGGGGTGCTGGGACCCATGGGAGATGGCGCAAATGCCGGCGAAGCAATCCGGTAAATCAGTATCCAAAGAAAACCAGGTTAAAGTTGCGCTCTCAGGTAATCAGACAAACGAATCCAGAGTGTAATATGAGCAGTTTATTACACAACGCGTTTCAGCATAGAAGCCTTGTTCATGTGTAACACAACACAAGTGACTCCGGTATTTAAACATAAGTTTCAGCGTGATCTAAACAAACCAGCAACATAAGCGTAGGACTAATCCACAAAAGTGTGTAAAAAACTTGGCAGACATGTTGGAATGGTACAATCAACATCGTTATGCTCTCTACAGACATCGTATGTAGAAAAGGAAATAGCTGTACAGCACAATAAATGTATAATACATGACGTCAACTTAAAATTCATGTTATGTATATATGGCTGAGATACCCGCCACCCCCTCTCAACGCAATCCCCAAGAATGGGAATACGGAAACAGTGCTGAACTTTTTGGAAGGCGGGAGGGAGTTACCCTCCCGGCCGTATTTATTAAAATATGAAACAAAATTAAAACATTAAAATAACAGTTTCATATCATGTACAATTTCATTTCCACATTACGATGTTTTTGGCTGACCTTAACACATTTCTAATACAAAGGTTCTCCTAGCCGATACTAACATCCTACAAATGCATTTTCAAATTGAAATTGTACATCCTAACGTTAAGGGCCAACGGCAAGGTCGTAACCGGTGTCAGATCCCTAAACCAGAACTCCCCCCTCACTTGTGAGGGGCGGCCGCACAGAGGACTGCACCTCATGTGCACATACCAATTTCCCTTGTCTTGACGGGGGCCCCAATTAACTCAACGCCATCTTAATGGTCGTCCGAGGACTCGTGTGAGGTGTCTAGAAGGTAGCGTAGACCCCCCTCCCCACCCCACACAACTTACCACATCTGCCGTCGCAGATGTCCTGGCCCCGGGAAATTCCCAGGAGGGGCCCGTAGCCCCTCCTATCCAGGGAGGGGCCTTGACCGCCTTCCCTTTCCTTTCGGCGTCCCATCCTTAGAAGGGACCGCCTCCCCGTTGAGGGGCCAATGGCCACCTCCCCCCGGGCGCTCCCATCCGTAATGGGTGACGCCCCCCCAGGGATCTTCCAATTACTGCTCACCGATCATGACCTTACCGCCCGACCAAATAATAAATACGACAAACTAAAAGAGGCTAATTACTAAAGAGGAGAAAGACAATAAGACATTCACAGTATGAACTGTCTAAAACATCACTGATCAACTCTGTTGCAACTACTTTTATTCAATAAAGCATACTGTAAAGAATTATCCACTTTATTGCATACTGAATCACAACTTTATTCAGAACAACCTGTAAGAAAAATTAATTACCACGTCAAATGACTTTATTTCAAAACAACTTGCTGTCCTCAGGGGCTGGTGGGTGGGTCAAAATTGGCTCTTCGTTCCGTCTCGAGCTCACGTGCAGCGGGGAGGTGCAGCTTCAGAGCACAGGAACAAGAGGATGCTTCCTTGGCTTGTCGCTCCTTTTATCCTTCTTCGGGCGGGCGTAAACCCGCCTCCACCCGCCTCCGGGGGCGTGGCTGGCGGCTTCAGTGTCTAGGACAACCCACTCTTGGGCGGGAAAAAGCGCGCCCCGGCTACACCGCTTTGGGCATACCAGCCGAGACTCGCCTCCCGCCCAAGATGGCTTCCCGGGGGGGTCGGGGCACTCCACCATATGTTCGGGGGGACCAAGTGGTCGCCCCTTTCCATATGGCTGAGATACCCACCACCCCCTCTCAACACAATCCCCAAGAATGGGAATACGGAAACAGTACTGAACTTTTTGGAAGGCGGGAGGGAGTTACCCTCCCGGCCGTATTTATTAAAATATGTAACAAAATTAAAACATTAAAATAACAGTTTCATATCATGTACAATTTCATTTCCACATTACGATGTTTTTGGCTGACCTTAACACATTTCTAATACAAAGGTTCTCCTAGCCGATACTAACATCCTACAAATGCATTTTCAAATTGAAATTGTACATCCTAACGTTAAGGGCCAACGGCAAGGTCGTAACCGGTGTCAGATCCCTAAACCAGAACTCCCCCCTCACTTGTGAGGGGCGGCCGCACAGAGGACTGCACCTCAGGTGCACATACCAATTTCCCTTGTCTTGACGGGGGCCCCAATTAACTCAACGCCATCTTAATGGTCGTCCGAGGACTCGTGTGAGGTGTCTAGAAGGTAGCGTAGACCCCCCTCCCCACCCCACACAACTTACCACATCTGCCGTCGCAGATGTCCTGGCCCCGGGAAATTCCCAGGAGGGGCCCGTAGCCCCTCCTATCCAGGGAGGGGCCTTGACCGCCTTCCCTTTCCTTTCGGCGTCCCATCCTTAGAAGGGACCGCCTCCCCGTTGAGGGGCCAATGGCCACCTCCCCCCGGGCGCTCCCATCCGTAATGGGTGACGCCCCCCCCTAGGGATCTTCCAATTACTGCTCACCGATCATGACCTTACCGCCACAGGCCGGATAGTTGACCGGCTATCCGGACCCCCCACAAAAACTCCTACCTAAAGGTCATGCTGTAAACTCTTTAACCAGGCTACGAGGTCTCCTATGAGTAAAGAATTCCCCACCCGGGACAAATGGACCCCATCTTCTAGATACATATGGTCCCCCCTGATACATCCATGAGGAATCGAATGCAATGTACTTGTACGGAACAGTCTACCAAGCTTGTTATTTACTTTCTTCACAGAATGATTTACAGCAGCCACCGAAATAGCCCCCCGCCACACTTTCCGTGGAATCATATGGGACCATGCAATCGTGCACCCTGGAACCCTTCTCGCCAACCAACTTACTGTGGATAG
The DNA here is from genome assembly GCF_964263255.1 of Lissotriton vulgaris. Lineage (NCBI taxonomy): Eukaryota > Metazoa > Chordata > Amphibia > Caudata > Salamandridae > Lissotriton > Lissotriton vulgaris. The sequence goes on from NC_141687.1 coordinate 1,026,012,500, forward strand.
TATCGCCTCGAGAAGTAGTCGTCTACCAGTGGTCACCAATTCATTGCCCCCAAGATGCACTATGATTATAGCTGGCGGCGACCTTGTCCGCCCTAACAAACCCTCCATAAAAGTTTGAAACTGGTCAATACAGAGCCCGCCCCTTCCGTAGAAGGTCACCCTGTACCCGTATTCCCCAGTCATGTGAATCATGTCACCTGCTTTGAATACGTCCGCGGCACGCCTCACGTATGAGTGGCCCACGACCCACACCACTTTTTCCTCAGCCGGTGATCTTTGACCGCTGGTTCTCAGGTGTCGGGTCGACTGCACAGTCCGCCCCGCCTCGTAAGCTTGCGAAACTGTAAACCAAACAAAAACAAGAAGCGTGAGTACATGATATCAGCTTCACATCATGTGCAACCGCACATACCTTTTGTAACAATTCGAGGACCAACGCCCCAACTGTTTTACTTTTTCCACACTCAGACCCCTGGCTGTAGCCTCTGTAGCAGCCCCTATCCGGAAGGAATGGGTCCCAAACTCGCCCGGGTTCAAGCCCGCGGCCGAAATTGCCATAGCAAGCACCCGCTGGAACTGAAACCTCGTCAGTGGGGTGGCATCAGCGTGTCTCAGCAAGGTCCCCCCCCATGATGCCGCCCTCTGCGCCAAATACTCCTCAACGCATGCAACAGGGCACATGGGAGATCCGGGAATCCGCTGGACTACTACACTGTCCCCGATCGCACCCTGATCGGTCTTGGACCTGGCAAACGAGACAATCAACGTCTCCCCCTTAACTTGAATGTGCTCTCGGCACAGTCCACCCCCCGTATCCTGCTTGTTCTTCGCCACCAGTTCGCTTACCCGCATAGCCCCATGGAATGCTAATGCAAAAGCGGCCCGGAATAACACTGTTTCTGAATGAGATGAACATGTCGCAGGGAGTACGGACAGTAACAGGGCCCACCTTTCCAGACCTATCGGGTGCCTTTCATCTACTCTGCGACCCTCAAGGCGTTGCCACCCACGCAGCGCTTTCTGTACTACAAAAGACGCTGTGGGGTCCTGGATACCATGAGCCCGTGCCATAAAGGAAATGGCGGCCCGATGCCTCTGGGCCGTAGCTACCGATTTGCCTGCCTGATGTAATGACAGCAAAAACTTTAAGACATACTCTTCTTGGCCCCAAAGCTCCCCCCCAGCAGAACCCGAAAAGGACCAATAGGAACGGAACGCCCCTTCATATGCCTTCCTTGTCCTGGGTGCTAAACTCTCTCCCACGAGGTTTTGAAGTTCGGGGCACCGAGAGACCAGAGAGCTTCGGGAAATGGTGCCGCCACCGGGTCCGCTGTGGGCAGAAAACCCCAGAAGGCCTGCATACGGAAACGAGAAAGCGCATCAGCAGCCTGATTCAGCACCCCTGGCACATGTCTTGCCCTAAAGAGCACGTTCAATTGCATACATAGTAAGACAATTTCCTTAAGCAACCTCAGAACCCATTTGCATCGTGCTGCCTGACTATTGATACACTCAACCACGGTCATGTTATCAGACCAGAACACCACAGAGTGATCCCGAAACCCCTCAGGCCATGTTTTCAAGGCCACCAGAATAGGGAACAGCTCGAGGAAAGCGATGTTACCTGTAAGCCCACTCTCGTGCCACCATAACGGCCATGTTTGGGCTGACCAGTGATTACCAAATATGGCGCCAAAGCCTATACTCCCCGCCGAATCTGTCCACAACCCCAACTCCTCGGAGGACACCGCCGGTTTGTTCCAGACAACCCGACCATTGAAATCCGCCAGGAATGCCAACCAAATGCGCATGTCCTGGCGAATCTCTGCCGAGAGCCTCGTGCGGTGGTGCCCCTCTTTAAGACCGACCATGGCTTGTGCAATCGAGCGGGAAAAAGGGCGGGCCATTGGCATCACTCTAAGGGCAAAATTCAATTGACCCACAGTCTGCTGCAATTGATGCAAATTTACCTTAGTCTCGCTAATACATGTTTCAAGCGAGGCCCTGAATTTCATTACCTTTTCTTTGGGCAACCGGAAGCAACCCTCTTCGGAATCGAGCTCTATTCCAAGAAACTCGAGCGAAGTAGATGGCCCCACAGTCTTACCTGGCGCCAATGGCACACCAAACTGACTCATCAGACCACAAAATTCCTTTAAAGCCTGTGCACATTCTGGGTCCCCGGCTGCCCCCAGGAACAGAAAATCGTCAAGATAATGCATAACATGCTGAAACCCCGTCATTCTTGTGAATGCCAATTGCAGAAAACTACTGAATTTCTCAAAATATGCACAAGATATGGAGCATCCCATTGGCATACATTTATCCATGTAATAGCGTCCCTGAAACATGAAACCAAGGAGACGCTGATCGTCTGGGTGTACCGGGAGCAACCGGAACGCTGACTCGATGTCTGACTTGGCCATCAGCGCTCCGGGCCCCAGGCGATTCAACATGGCGACGGCATCATCGAAAGATGCGTACCGCACCAAACAAACTTCCGGGTCTATCGCATCGTTCACCGAAAGACCTCTCGGGGCTGACAAGTTATGTATCAATCTAAACTCACCCGGGTCCTTCTTGGGGACCACTCCCAAGGGTGAACAAACAAAATTAGCAACTGGTGGCATGTCAAATGGTCCAGCAACCCGACCCCGGGTCACCTCTTTCCCAATCTTTGCTTGTACCACCGCCGTATTCTGCAGGACCGACAGTTGGTTCCTACACTGTGCTTTACCCTGAAAATTCCCCACCGGGATGCGGAAA
>NC_141687.1:1026027765-1026030265 GCF_964263255.1 Lissotriton vulgaris
TCTGGTAAATTCTATACCTTTTGGCGAACTCTTGAGAGCCAGGAGAAATTGCACAAGGCAACCAGATTATGAGAAAGAGAGAGACATAATGTGTGACAGATTTAAGTCAAGAGGGTATAGCAACAAATGCATCAAAGAAGCAATACGTAAGGTGGATGAGAGAGATAACACTGAACCCCCGGAGAAAAATAAGGATGAAGAAAATGACGGAGTGAGATTCATTACTGACTATCACTCTCAGACCAAAAGAGTTAGAGGGGCACTGAATAAGTATTGGAGTACCCTTAAAACTGATAAGGATATCTCACTCAGCATTAGAGACCATCCCCAGATTACGTATAGGAAACCTATGTGCCTTAAAGACAAAGTTTGTCAAACCTTGATTGTGAACAAAAAGAGATCTAACCCAGTTGTGGGATTCTATGTATGTGGAAGGTGCAAGGCGTGCAAATTTAGCCACAATACAAAGGAAGTTAGACTGTCCGGAGTTTGTGAGCCATTTAAAATCACCAAACATTTGAACTGTCACACAGATCATGTGGTGTACGCACTTAAATGCCCGTGCAACAAATTCTATGTGGGCAGCACCATAAAACCAGTCAAGGATAGAATCTTGCAGCATCTAAGAGCCATAAAAAATCAGGATAAGCAGTACCCTATGGCTAGACACTTATGTCCCATCACAGCAGCAACAGCAGCCTCCTCTCTTATGCGGCACTTGACCAAGTTCCGATAAGAGAAAGAGGCGGTAATCGACTGCAGGAACTCAGACGTCTTGAGTCAAGGTTTATAATTAAATACCAACTGCTGCAACCCCAGGGACACAACTGCGATGAGGGTCTAGGTGTGAATCTGGGCTGAATATGTACGTGTAAATTTCTGTTAAAACTGCTTTCATTTCTTCTGGAAATTTTAATATGAAGGTATGAAAGATGTGACATGTTAGAATTTACTTTAACATTATTTTGTTATTTTGCCACAGGTACAAAACAATGTGGGAGAGTTTGGAAAGGCGCCAGTCCAGATTATGTGTGACAGTATGTTTCATGATGCGAGAAGCAAGCTGGCAACTCACTGTGATTGATGAATCTCACGCAAGAGTCAAGTATGATTTTAATGGACTGTTAGAGGAGCGTTTATGCCCACTGGGGCTGAATCCCATATCCACGTATACTTAATGTGAAAGACAACCCGTTTATGTAGCATGAGCTTTAAACCCCTAAGGCCGCTGTCAAGCTAAGACACAACGAGGCAACAGCGATACTGTAAATGAATTGGAACGCTAGCTCAAGTGTTAGCGCGAGCACACAGCAATTGACAGTGTATGCCTGATCGTGGGTTCGCAGCTGCTATGTTGCCGCGGGCAAACATAGATTTATTTTATTTTATTTTGGTAATAACGGATGTTTAAATATAACAAGAGTATTTAAACAGAGCATTATAATGTTTTGATTGTTTTTGCTCTTCATGATGCATTAAAACCGTGAATCGCAAGGCAGGAGTGCACTTTGGGGCATCAGATGTATTGTTTTAAAATGCTCCATGACTAACGCTCGTCCAGCTCATATTACGAATAATACTGATAGATAAAAGCATTTAAGAGTTGTATTATAATGTATGCATACTTGAGCGCAGTATTCTAAAATAAGGCGCAGTGCATAGCTCCAGACATATGATGGGTTGGTAGTCTGTTGGCTATGTTTATCATGCAATTAAGTCATGTGATTTTCTTTAAAATGAATGGATGTAACTGACCAATGTACTCGTGACAAAGGGAAGGCTTTCCCGAAACGCGTCGAGTGGGATGTGAAATAAATCCAGTTTGACATACAACTGAGGCTTGGACGTCGTTCTTTGTAACTTGGACGAAAAGTTGGAGTATTTTGGGACTGGCGATCCCGTCCAAAGCCTGCCGCTGCAAGGGGCCAATACAGCTTAACGCCAAAAACTCGGCTGGAATATACATACATATATACATATATATACATACACATATATATATATATGAGGTACGTGTAGTTCCCAGTGCAGCGCAGCGCAGCGCAATCAGCCACACCGCTTGTCAGGAACAGGCAAGACCCAAAGGTGGTGCAAATAAATTTATTTAGTTGTTAGCCCAGCACCAATCCGCCATGACGCGTTTCGGCTAGAGATAGCCTTGATCACATGACATATATATATATATATACATATATATACATACACATATATATATATATATATATATACACACATATATACATACACATATATATATATATACACACATATATACATACACATATATATATATATATACACACACATATATATATATATATACACACATATATATATATATATACACATATACACATATATATATATCCGAAGCAAAATGCCCTATGCATTTGCCAAAGCACACGACAGTGCACCGACCATCCAGCCTTCATTTCAAAGCATTCTTTCCTGCTTCACAAATTAACAGTTGCCTGACGCGTTTCAGGGTCAAAGACCCCGT